>NC_062986.1:15542083-15842083 GCF_023078275.1 Leguminivora glycinivorella | reverse complement strand
GTTTCCCCCTTTTCTCAGCAAGAGACGGGTACAGGAGATGCGAGTCCCACATGACACCGCCATGCCATTGGGGGTATGCGTAACAGCATTCAGCATTATCACATAGTTACAAAAGAGTAATTTGGCTCCTAAAACATTTCAAGATTATACAGCAGGACCTTATTAGGGTTTCATCCAGATGTCCAGCGACCTGCATGCTTTCGAAGGGTTCCCGCTTTTCACGTGTGATGTGACTGCGGAGGTCTCTCTGCTCTCGTTCGATGAACTTTCCACCCGAGGCTGCGCCCGCGCCGCGCGCCCCATCGCCAGTCTCCACACACCCGCCGCCGCGCGCGCACGCCAGTCGCATACGCACCCAGTTTTTCGCGGTTTTCCACCCATTCAAACCCAGTGAGTGCCTGAAGCTATTCAGTGAAGTGAAATCTGCCTGTACCGTGTTGTTGATTGATAGATGTCCGAGATTATTGTTGGATAACGCATGTGCGGATTCGACGGGAGCTTAATGTAAGTTCTCAAGCTTTGTTCAATTTAAATGAAGTATGTGAGCTTTTGCGACGTATAGTTAACTATACTATACGGAATGATATTTAATGAACTGTTAATTAAAATGTTCGAGAGATTTCTATAAGTAGGTGTTATAGGTATGAATTAGGAAGGGAATAATTGGTTGGTGGAGGTGCTACCTTGGCAAGGCACTTTAGGAACGAGTGATTTTGCCTAACTAAAATAAAAACTTAAACTACAATTAAGTAGGTACCTCTGTTTTAGTAGTAGGTATAGGACAATTTAGTTTAGTACCAATCTTGACACCGTAACAATGTCTGTGACGCCTGTGATTCACTTCGTTTCCAATATTAGCATAAAACAACACCTGTACTTACAAACCAGATAATTTACATGCTCCTGTCCAAAGAAATGTCCACTTATGTTTCCAGCTGACTCTAATGAGGATTGCCGGTCAATCTGGTCATGGACAAAGTATTTTACAGATGGCGCTAGAGTACGTTTTATCTCTTATCTTATGATTATGGCCTTGATACTTAGTCCGTTTTCACATTATCCGATCCGATATCGGATGTCGGAAGGATTTCAATGGAAAAAATCCAAGATGGCGCCTGTAATGTATGGGATATCGGTCCAACATCCGATATCGGATCGGATAATGTGAAAACGCACTTAGTTAAGCCAAAACTCATATAACAAAATTGAACAGGTAAACCTATGAAGATGCAATTTATAAAAACCATCATTATCAAAAATTACAAGTGCAATTGAAAATGTATGTGTATCTTATTAGAAGAGGCAAGAGGCTACTTAGGCCTAGTAAGCAAGCCAATTAGATAATAATTTATACTTTAAAAAAGGCGACATTACCTAAGTCTAAGTAAGACTGAGCCTTAATTTACTCCAAATGCAATTCAGTTTAATACCGGCTTCCGAATTTTTGCCAATGAACACTTTCACTTGGCTATTTTTTACGCGAAGTGGAAGTAACGCATCCACGGATTACCTATTTAATGCATAAAGCATCTTATACTATTAAACGAGCAATTCTTGTATATTTATTTATTTATTTATTTATTTATTTATTTATTTATTTATATATACCGACGATCTCGGAAACCGCTCTAACGATTTCGCTGAAATTTGTTTTGTGGGGGTTTTCGGGGGTGAAAAATCGATCTAGCGTAGCCTTAGATCCCGGAAAACGCAAATTTTCGAGTTTTCATGAGTTTTTCTTTCGCATTTGTAAACGTAAAATATGGTCCTTAATTTCGCCGCGCGCGCATCGATTCCGCGTAGCTCAGTCGCACGAGGTCGGTCTAATGTACGCAGATAGATCGTAGGTGTCAGGGTTTCGAATCCCGGCCAGAAATTAAGTTTTTGTTTTTTGTCTTTTTTTTGTTTTTGTATTTATAAGAGTTTTTTTTTTATCTAAAGACGTGATATATTAAAATAGAACCGAGCGAAGCTCGGTCGCCCAGATATTACGTATTTAAATAATATAAACTTCAATTTATCGAACCGAAAGTGCTCTTGATTTCGTCAGCGTTTTTGGAGTGAAATTATTAGAATGTGAACGCTATAGGTATAATTAATCACAACTTTCATTAACGCAAGCTGAGATATTTTACTATTTAAAACGCTTTCGAACATATTAATATCATTTTTACACATGGTGCTTTTTCTGCACTAATTCGCAAAGTAGTACATTATATTTGTCATATCGAAACTTCAAAGGCATAATTATGTAGGTACCTAATGTAAAACGTCGCACGATACACGTGCGAAGAGAGAATTCGTTACTCGTGTCGGTTTAAAACACACAATTCGGTCATTTTATTTAATCGTCACTCGTTTCGAATCTCGTCTTTTGCGCACTTATATCGTATACCTAGGTACCTATATTACTTGTCCACGTATTTAAAACACCAATTAAATATAAGTACTCAATATGAATATGTAGATTTAAGTAGTTATACTTGGTAGGTACTGACATGACTGACCTACCATAAACAGAACATGAGACCAACGGACCTACGAGTAGTTTAATAAAGTAAACCTCAAAACTTGTATTATTAAATAAAACGCCGTCTAGACGACAGTACCTACTGACAGAACTGTCACCTTTGCCAACGGATTTCATTCTACGCAGATGCTTCGCAGGCTAAAAATGTACCTACTTAAACATATAAGTGTGAAATTACTTCGATTTTTACTTATACTCAATGTAAAGCTAAGCCAGCGTTCCCACTTAAGCGTTGCGTGTCTCGGGGCGCGCAACGGACGTCCGCGCCACGCCACCTGAATGTAATTCAAAAAACGTCTCAGTACATTTTGTATAGGAAGGGCGTAAGACGCGCCCCAGGTGGCGTGGCGGCGGCGTGGCGCGCGCCGCGGCGCGTCTTACGTCCTTCCTATACAAAATGTACTGAGGAGACGTTTTTTGAATTACACTGAGGCGGCGTGGCGCAGACGTCCGTTGCGCGCCCCGAGACACGCGACGCTCTGGTGTGGCCGGTCCCTAAGTCTAATATGAACTTTACATATAACAGCGACATGAATTTATTGAAGTTTGAGTGTTCTACTTGGTTCTACCAAACAGGTGCGAAATTCCGGATGAAATATCGATCGAACGCCGACGATTTATCGACCGGTTCTGCCTGCTGATAGTGCTGATGGAAAAGGTACATTTATTACTAGCTTTTACCCGCGGCTTCGCCCGCGTAATAAAAGTATTCTTATTGAAACGTTTACAAAAAATAAGATTTTCATTTGGATCCGTAGGTTTCTTTGTAGGTACATCTGTCCGCAATTATTTTGATTAAGGTAAAGCGGGGCAATTTTAGACTGGGGGGGCATTGTAACTGGTCTATTTGCTGTACGGTCAGCCAAGAACCTTACACTGCTTTTTGGCTCACTGTACCTTACACATATTACTATTGTTTTAAAAGAAATTCTTGCAATGATTTTAGAATTGTTACACAGCGACCACAGCGTAGGTAGTAGGTACGAATATGTATGTATTTTACCTATAATAAATATTTATACTGGGGAAACTCCATACAACCCACATAGCCAGTATCTCGACGCTATGGTCGGTAGGGTAAAAAGTACTTCCTTGCATTGATAGCTTACAATTTTTTTCAATTTTGCTTATACTTATTGCAAACGTAAACATATAAAAGGCAAGCAAACAACGATCTTCTTACAGCACATTGAATGTATTAGTTATTACGGATGCAGGATACTCGCCGATGCCTACTTAAATACTAATCCCTTCCCACTGAGCCACCTGCATTTTACACTGCATAGAAATCGATTGCCGACCGATTATTCCGACCTCAATCCCTATTCTTATCCCCGTCCCTATCTCTATCCTTGTCCCCAACCCCGTCCCCGTCCCGTCCCTGCCCCCGTCTCTCCCCTATCCCTATCCCCGTCCCCATCCCCTATCCCTATCCCTATCCCTATCCCTATCCCTATCCCTATCCCTATCCCTATCCCTATGCCTAATTGCCTATCCCTATCCCTATCCCTATCCCTATCCCTATCCCTATCCCTATCCCTATCCCTATCCCTATCCCTATCCCTATCCCTATCCGTATCCCTATCCGTATCCCTATCCGTATCCGTATCCGTATCCGTATCCCTATCCGTATCCCTATCCGTATCCCTATCCCTATCCGTATCCGTATCCGTATCCCTATCCGTATCCCTATCCGTATCCCTATCCCTATCCCTATCCCTAACCCTAACCCTATCTCGTTCCTGTCCCTGTCCCTGTCCCTGTCCCTGTCCCTGTCCCTGTCCTTACCCCTGTCAAATTATCATGCTAGGAGGTGAACTTTGAAAAATCCTTTCTTAGTGCTCCTCTAAGGAACTTCCGTGTCAATTTGAAATCTCTTGAACCAGAAGTAAAGATAAAAACTAAACCAATACTTACTTATGGCTATTTTGGATATTTTAACCCCGTTTCACAACAACAGGGGAGAAAATTTCTTTTCCACCTTGTTAGATTTTAAAATCGTTGTATTTATCGTGATCAGCGACCCGATAAACCATAAAAACGATACCCATATTGTGTTTTTACTTTACCCCCTTTTCACCCCTTTAGGGGTCAAATTTTCAAAAAACCTGAAACATGTATTTAGTCATATGTCTTTAGGAATCCTCCTGTGAAGTTTCGAATAAAATAGTCAAACTAATCTTGTTTCCCCATACAAATTTTGAACCCTCATTTCACCCTTTTAAGAGGAGAATTTTGAAAAATCCTTTCTTAGTGCTCCTCTACGCCATATAAGGAACCTATGTTCCAAATTTGAAATCTCTAGGACCAGCGGTTTCGGCTGTGTGTTGATATGTCAGTTAGTCAGTCAGTCAGTTTCTTCTTTTATATATTTTTTGATATTTAAACCCCATTGCACTATAACAGGGGAGAAGGTATTTCACTTCCGCCTCGTTAGATTTTAAAAGCGTTGTATTTATGGTGATCAGCGACCCGATTAATCATAAAAACGATACCCATATTGTTTTTTTGATTCACCCCCTTTTCACCCTTTTAGGGGTAAAATTTTCAAAAACCTGAAACACGTCTTTAGTCATATGTTTTTAGGATCCCTCCTGTGAAGTGTCGAATAAAACAGTGAAACTAACATTGTTTCCCCATACAAACTTTGAACCCCCATTTGACCCCCTTAGGAGGCGAATTTTGAAAAATCCTTTCTTAGTGCTCATCTACACTATATAAAGAACCTACGTGCTAAATTTGACATCTCTAGGACCAGCGGTTTCGGCTGTGCGTTGATATGTCAGTCAGTCAGTCAATATCTTCTTTTATATATTTTTTTGATATTTAAACCCCATTGCACCACAACAGGGGAGAAGGTATTTCACTTCCGCCTTGTTAGATTTTAAAAACGTTGTATTTATCGTGATCAGCGACCCGATAAACCATAAAAACGATACCCATATTGATTTTTTGACTTTATCACCCCTTTTCACCCTTATAGGGGTTAAATTTTCAAAAAACCTGAAACACGTATTCAGTCATATGTCTTAAGGAATCTTCCTGTGAAGTTTCGAATAAAATAGTCGAACTAATCTTGTTTCCCCATACAAACTTTGAACCCCCATTTGACCCCTTTAGGAGGTGAATTTTGGAAAATCCTTTCTTAGTGCTCCTCTACACTGTATAAGGAACCTACGTGCCAAATTTGAAATCTCTACGACCAGCGGTTTCGGCTGTGCGTTGATATGTCAGTCAGTCAGTCAGTCAGTCAGTCAGTCAGTCAGTCAGTCAGTCAGTCAGTCAGCTTCTTCTTTTATATATTTAGATATCCTAGAGAATACAAATACGTAGTACAGTCAAGTGTAAAAATATGGGTGCGTACAACTTATCAAAAATATGTCCCATAGCACTTTATGTCGGCGGAATAAGGTCTCGGTACATATTTTTGAGCGGATAAAATCGATACGTATTTTTGCACTTGACTGTACCTAGGTACTTACATACTTATTGTAGGTCATTTGTTAACACACTTTAGTGTTGAAATAGGAGCTTGGATATTACATGATCGTCTTACTTACCTGCATGTTCTGAAACATTTGATAATCACGCAAAATCGGCGCCGGTTTAAGTTTTAACCGTGCTACAAATCAATGCAGGTATATACCAACCAGCCGGTTTAAATTCAATAGCATAGGTACCTACTTAAACCAGAGACCATGAACACTCACGAATGTTTATTAAAGACGCTGATCAGAAGACCAGTCACTTATAATCAGGGGTCTGATCGTGGACACTTGAAGGTTCGCAAAGAACGTGCATATGTTTAATGATCTTTAATCTAATTCATTCAATTATTAGAGAAAAAAAAAAGAAAAGGATGTTCGCAATCAGCGAACCTTGGTGTACGCAGCGTGCCTCCAGCCCTCAGGTATCCTTCATGTTCGCGGCACTAATGGCACAGGACTTGTACTTTATCCCGCGATAAACACGACATCGCAGCGCCCGTATTTACGTGATTAGAATGCAAAAAGCGTCATTACCCGACTCTGTGTTTACGCCAGGAGCATAGCAAAGAGATAAAAGTACGCTATTTCGAAGAAGCAGCTATGCGCGAGTGCTAGGAACTTACGCTCAGGATCGCAACTCAATTACAATCAGCAGGATATCACGTTCACTACATACCACCTGTAATCGTTAATAATGCAAGCCATGCTAGTGCTAGAGTACATAAGCGCACTGTGTCGGTTGAATTAAACCTTTGTACATACAGCTTTGTAAGAATGTTATTGTATGGAAAGTACCTACCATAGTTCTATGCTGTGTCTGGGTGCTGGGGTTGGCGACCGTTAATCGTTTGCATTGACAGCACTGTCATATTTTGCCCTGTCTTCAAGAACAAGAATTTGACGCAATTATAAGGCTTGATAGGCGATGTTATCTGGAATATATTGACCAGCCAACGTCACTCCGATTGGTAAAACATTACAGACTAAATTCTGCAACTCAGTTCTTCCTGGGATTGTCATTGTCATATACAAATCACCGTAGTAAACAAACCCATCTAGTGCGATATTTGCAAAATAATTGAATTTCCTACTCGTTTCTTTTGACTGCGCTAAGAGCTTCAGTGATCGGAATGCATAATGTCCAAGGATCTACCTGCGCGGCACGGCCACTAATGATAAAGCCCAGATGATTTCAACAAACATTTATTCCTCGTCCGACCGCTCGTTCCCAGTTCCCAGTTTATCGTAAGCTCAGCTGCATCATTTGAGAACAGAGAACCTCCCGTTCGATTGTTGTTTCTTTCGCACGTGTGAATTCATTCGTAAGTGACCGGCCACACCAGAGCGTCGCGTGTCTCGGGGCGCGCAACGGGCGTCCGCGCCACGCCGCTTCAGTGTAATTCAAAAAACGCCTCCTCAGTACATTTTGTATAGGAAAGACGTAAGACGTGCCCCAGGTGGCGTGGCGGCGGCGGGGCGCGCGCCGCGCCGCTTGGCGGCGCGCCTTACGTCCTTCCTATACAAAATGTACTGAGGAGACGCTTTTTGAATTACACTCAGGTGGCGTGGCGCGGACGCCCTTTGCGCGCCCCGAGACACGCGACGCATAAGTGGGAACGCTGCCTAAGCGTAAGTGTGACAGGGAGACACGTCTAATAATGTGGTTCACGTTAGGCCTTCAGACTTATACTGGTCTTCTGATCAGAGTTTTCAGTAAGCATTTGTGAGTGTTCTTGGTCCCGTTTTGAAGAACATCATTATTAGCCTACGCTGGCGCGGATTTAGCAACAAATCATAGCTTTCCACCGGACATTTTGGCTCTGTCAAGCGGTTTTAATGTTACAATAGAACAAAAATATGGGTGAAAATTAGAGCTTTCATGATCTAATCTTAACATCTCTTAATGACAGTCAGATATGATGTACTCACAACTTAACAAAAGGCAATAAACATCAGAAATCAAAATAATATTTCAATATTTGTCTTCGGTTACCACGATAGTTATCTACTCATGAAATAAAACTATGGAAACGGATTATATCGCGTATAATGAATTTACAATTCATTACAACGTTTCGAACACTTTAACACACACATTTACACATTTTGCACATTGTGATTTTTCCTCAGTCACCCGTTGACCACGAACGCTGTAAAGTGTTCGAAACGTCGAGATGAATTGTAAATTCATTATACGCGATATAATCCGTTTCCATAGTTTTATTTCATCAGAAATCAACCCCAGTGTAGTTCTTTACTCTTTTGTAATAAATAAGAACTTTAACCACTAATTTCTTTTGCTTCATCTTTTGTAAGTCTGACTGCATAAAACTTGTTTCATTTTCCGAAATAACCGCAACTCATTGCGGTATTATTTCAATTGCACCATTTTTTGCTAACCCGAAATTCTAATGTTACCCGCTGCGTACTGTATAATGCATAGTATTGTAGTGTCACAACCTATTTTCCGTTCTTAATTAACAAGTTCTAGCATAAAATTGCAATCATTGTCGTCTCAAGCGCACACCCAATACTTTCTCACTTCACAAGTCATTGCTTTGCGTGGAAAATATAAATCTGACGTGCTTTATGACTTCAATAATAAAAGCTATATTTAAATGTAAGTTATTTTCCGAATGGAAAAGGATTGGTCTTGGTGTGAATACATCGTGTTATCTGTAAAGACGCGTGCTCTAATAGTTCGTAACGTTATACTGCTAAACGTTAGATTTGGCGAATCGGCGCGTCATAATGAATGGCACGGTGTATGCCGTCTAAGCGTTTTTATGTGGCTCGGGTCTCATTGAACGCGACATTGGCAGCGTTGGCAAAACGATGTGAAATAAATACTGGCAATGAAGAAATGAGTGACGTTTGTGGCTCAGCGATTGCAGATCTTCTCACTTATGTTGAATTTCTTTACACTATGAGGCAGATCTGGTGAAACCTATTCATTTAGCTTATAAATAATATAAATCGGAGTATGACCAAGTGACATTTTTGTATGACTTTTGAGACAAAATCATAGTAAGACAAAATACGGTTTTAATACATTAAATGCAAATTTTCCGGAAACATCGCTTTACCAAAATTACTTTCGCGTTTCCAATCTGTAACACGGAAGCAGGTCAGTATGTCTCGAGTTCATAGAAGGCTTGATGTCTAAATCCATAAGGACTGTATCGTTAATTATAGGGACACAACAAACCTCGTCTAAATGTTGACATGTGCATAATTTTGTATTATTATGGTCCGAGAGTATGATCTGAACGTATTGGTAAGTACTATTTGATATAAGAAGGTCTGATATTTTTTTTATTTTAGGGACTTTATGGTACTTTCATTAAGGTCTAGCAAATACATTTCGGACAACCCCTAATCTGGCTTAATTTGAGAATATCTCAAAGACTTTTTGTACGATTTCGACAAACAAAGGTTAATATGCTGCCAAAATATATTTTTTAACAGTCCTCTTCATGGTTGTTCAATTGGGTACTTGCAGAATAAATGCGGTGAATTTATATAATTTAAAAAAATGCATTTTTGAGCAACGTTCCGGTTTGCCGTAAATTTTTGATACAAGCAGGATGAGAGAAATAGATAAAAAAAATTAGGCATAGGCCAATGTCTAATAGACATTCATGGTGTTTGAACAGTGCCTAAACCAGATCGATATAAACAGTGTATGATAGTTAAATTCGACATCAAAGTCGGAGTTAGCGTAAGCACCATGCCACATTCTCTAAATGGCCGCCATACACAGATCATGAACTTTATTTTTTAAATAACAGTGGCTAGACTATGTCTAGATATTCTGCTTTGTGGATCATGTGTCATTGAGGTTCGCACTGTACAATATTTTTTCGCAATTGTGTCGTCTTGTACGCACTTTGTGAATTTTCTAGTAGCATTTGTCCGAAATCGTAATTGGTACTCGGGAGGATTAAGTCAATGCTGTCTAAACCACATGCTTTACGTCGAGTTTCTAGGACAAAATGCGTACCTTATTATGTGCCTTATTAAGCCCATGTCTTGTTATAAGAAAAAAATATAATAGCAAATAAATACGGCTACTCAAAGTTGTCCCCATATTTAACGATACAGTCCTTAATATTTAAATATTGATACCGTTTATAATGCTAACGTGACAGGATCGCTCATTTGTAATTCGATCGTTTTGCGTCTTTATGTATTAAATATTTATTGGACTGGAATTATTATGGCAGAAGAGAAGCTTCGCAACCAAGCCGCGTAGCCATCATGCCATGAAATAAGACCAGTGTTAGAAAAACGTCCCATTTTGTCGCTATAAAGCTGCTTTGTCAGTTTATTCATATAAAGATACAAGTAAATCTCGCCTTAATGGTAACCGACAAAGTGGGACGTTTTTACTAAACACACTCACAAATCTTAGAGAGCTATAATCATCCTGTTTGATAATGCAGCCTAAATGTTTATCATTTGTACACTCCGCTAGTTATCTAGAGCTGTTTCGCTCGGTTCTGTTTCGTATCCTTGAATTATCTAAAAAATGAATAGACCTTCGAGCGAAAGAATTCTCAAATTCCAACAGATTTGTCAAATAGTGTATTTTCTATTCGTTTTAGCCTTGACTATCTACAGGGTTAACAGTACAACTACTGCACACGAGATGGCGCGCGAAGAAAAACGCATGAAAACTCGAAAATTCATTACCTTTTTCATATTAGTAGTAGCAGATTTTAATACCACAGATTGATATCTAAACTTTAGATAGTTCACGTGCTGTCTATAAAAAACGCTGACAACAGCTAGGTCCGACTCTATTCACGACCAAGAATGCGATGGGTGGTATAATTCACATACCAACGGTTATCAACATTTCATCATCGCGTTCCTATTTTCATGTCAAATTATAATCAAATAAGAATAGTCCTAGACCAAATTTGGGCGACGTCGGGTCGTTGTCCCGTCACGGTTCACGCACCGCCGCCGGCGCATCTCCTTACACTTCACACCTTTACTTCTTCAATACACTACACATTATATTAGTTACTTCTTGAAAACCTTACTCTATTCGCGAGGAACAAAGCTAATTTTGAAAATACGCTAGGCTATTGAGATACGAGGTTGTAAAGGTAATACGTCATTGCTTACATTTCGGTACACGTATTACCCTGATATTACAGTTATTAAAGGTAAAATGGGTGGAAATTTTTGATGTTCGAATTCCAAAATATTACTGTGCAAATCTTGCGATTCTTGCTTTCAAAAGACATAAACGCGCGTGCGCCAGTTCGCTTAAAACTTTACGACTTTTTATTTTACTTTACGCTTCCGGCTTCGCAAAACTTTACGACTTTTTAGAGAAATTGAGGCAGTATTTCAAGTAATTAGTTTTATCACCTCAAAAAATTTAATTGAGAAATCTAGACAGGTAGCCTAAATATTTGCAAACTATATTAGAAGCTTTATAAATGTAATTGCTTTCTCCATCATTAATTATTTCGGATCGTCTAAAATTAGACCATCACCGTTGCACTCATTCATCACAGCCTCTGTGATTGGAGCATACTATCACATATCTCACCTTGTTTACTGAAAAATCAGACTGGTACAAGATTGATATTGCGTCGAACTCAGACTTGGCTAAGAGTTTAGGTTATCCAATCAAGGTCCTTGCATATACCAAAGACATATAAGAAGAGTCTGTTCGGAAAGGGAAGAGTCGTGAAATGTGTGGCGTCCAATACATTCCACGACTTTTCTCTTTCCGAACAGACTATATTACTCAGTATAAACAGGGTGGCTAGCCGAATGGCACAATCGCTCACGAAACGCTCACGAAACGAAGCGCTAGTATCTCTATCGCGCTTGCGTATTGGCGCGACAGAGCCAGCGGCGTATCGCTTTCGTTTGGCGTCGGAGAAATGCCATTCGGCTACGGGGCCTGGGTGGCTAGCCGAATGGCACAATCGCTCACGAAACGCTCACGAAACGAAGCGCTAGTAGATATCTATCTCTATCGCGCTTGCGTATTGGCGCGACAGAGCCAGCGGCGTATCGCTTTCGTTTGGCGTCGGAGAAATGCCATTCGGCTACGGGGCCTGGTCGTCTAAGAAACAAAAGTTCCTCGGTACCATATCAAGTTTACCATATCAACATATAACATATCAAGTTAAGAATATGGGCAAAATTGTTAAAACTGAGGTTCAAAAGTTTTAATCCTGTGTCGAGAACTCGTGACTACATTACTTTAACAGTAATTCTCTACTCTCTACTCAAGTACTCAGCCTAAATTAAGTTGACAACTATTTTGACAGGGCAGACATTACACTTGCTAAGTACCTAACAGTGGCGTAAGCGTCGATACTGTACGATAGTACTCTTTATTATACTGTGCTTGTCAACTTAGGTTGGTCTGAATCTAGCTTGAGTTGAGCTGACACTTTGTTTGTTTAAATGTCTTACCTATTACTACGGAACAATGGTGTTCCGAACCTTTGGGATGCGTACGCGGAGCCAAAGGCAACACGTAGAGGGCCTTTTGACACTTTAATGAAATGTTAGGGGTACACCGAGCGGATGCTGCCCTTGTCATGGGACGCACGCAGAGGCAGCACCCGCCCAACCCAGCCCACCCAGGTGTAATGTTTAAATTATAAGGGCATTACTTGTTAATTTTTTGTTAACAATTGAAAGTCGATTTTGGTCTAAATTCGTAACTCGTCAGTCGTCACATAATGGAAACTGTAACCAATCGATGCAAACATTCGACTTTTGAAACGGAATTGAACGTTGAAGTTGTTGAAAGTGAAAATGAGGCTATTTCGAGTAAAAACAAACTTACTTTCACATTTGTGACATTCGTTTGTTTAAATATAATTTATCAAAACTCTACAGACATTAATTATGAATATGACACGTTTAAATAAATTATTTTGGATTTATGTAGATAATTTGATTTGAATACTTTATGCGGTTGAAATTTTGCTTAGATACGTCAACTGATTTTATAGATGCAGTATAATATACATATTCTATATTTATTCTTTACAAATATAATCTCACGCTGTGCTTTGTTGGACCTCGATATTCTGCATCTTCCTGCACGCATATCGTCACTACTTTTAAAAAATCTCGTATCTCACGCTGTTCCTCAAAGTTAAAACGCAGTAAGTCTATATGCATTCCATACATACTTACTACAATTTTCTTTTCATTGATAGACGAAGGTACAAGTTTTTTTAAAAGTAGTGACGATATGCATTTATTCATTATATAAATGAAGTAGTTTATTAGATCAATTAGATAGAATATGATTATTATGATTGTATCATTCAGTACAGAAGACACACTAATACAATATTAGTCAGATTTTTGACTTAAGAAGTTTGAAAAGCTCCTCATTCAACGTAGAATTTAGAAGGAACCTCTTGTCTATTCCGCTTAGGTACTGCATATATCATAATCTGACAAAAAGCTAAGGCAAGGAATTAACTGTCTAAAGTCTATGAAAGTGCAAAATACTTAATATAAAAAATGTACCTACTCGTACTTTTAACAAATATTTTCGACTAGGAGGTTTGGATTTTACTCCATGATACTTGGCACGATGTTCAATCGTCCTCAGAACCTGCCAAACTAAAACAAAATCGTTCCAGATTTGTCCAACCAATTGTCTTGTCAACATTTACATTTGAAGTCTTCTTTTATACCACTTTTCTATGATTTTACATCCAAAAATTATTTCATCCAATAACGCAAGCAGTCTACCTTTGACTACGGTCAGGCCAAATAATAAATGTAGAGAAGACCCTTAGTGCGTATTCACATAATCCGATCCGATATCGGATGTCGGACCGATATGTCAGAGCATTGATATCCCATACATTACAGGCGCCATCTTGGATTTTTTCTATTGAAATCCTTCCGACATCCGATATCGGATCGGATAATGTGAAAACGGTCTTACCATACAGTGTACGCAATAAAGTCCTCAGAGACTGTTTTATAAGGTATGATCGAGTTTTTTCTGAACTACTTATAGTTTAGAAGACAGCATCTAGAGTATAGGTAGATTTACTGTGCTAAAATTAAAGCTGTTTAAAGAGCTGTTTAATTAAACCGATTTTCTCGATTTCTTCAACATATAGGAAGATACATTTATACAGGGTGCCCGGTAATTAAACCACCAAGAGGGCACGTTATACTGGTCCAGAAAATCGACTTAGGTTTAGTAAAAGTCGCCTGGTTTTCGAGATTTTCACACTTTTTAAAATTTTAATGGATATTAATGGACAACCTTTTAACCACGAAGAGGGCGCCTTATACTAGTCCAGAAAATCGACTTTAAGGTTTAGTAAAAGTCGCCTGGTTTTCAAGATTTTCACACTTTTTAAAATTCTAATACTACCTAAAATTTTTAAAAGTGTGAAAATCTCGAAAACCAGGCGACTTTTACTAAACCTTAATGTCGATTTTCTGGACCAGTAGGTATAAGGTGCTATCCGATATCGGATGTCGGACCGATATGTCAGAGCATTGATATCCCATACATTACAGGCGCCATCTTGGATTTTTTCTATTGAAATCCTTCCGACATCCGATATCGGATCGGATAATGTGAAAACGGTCTTACCATACAGTGTACGCAATAAAGTCCTCAGAGACTGTTTTATAAGGTATGATCGAGTTTTTTCTGAACTACTTATAGTTTAGAAGACAGCATCTAGAGTATAGGTAGATTTACTGTGCTAAAATTATTAAAAAACCTCTTGGGATAAATATCTGTTATTAAGTTAATACCAGCTCAGAGCGATCAGATGAGCTCCTGTGATAGCCGACCACGATGTCACTGTTTTACGATCTTGTAAATCCGTTTGTCTTTACACAAAACGCTTGTAACAGATCCCGGAATTGCAATCGGCATGCGCCCGGTTTGCAAGAATGCAATGCGAAAATTCCGCATACAGTATCACAAAAAAGGACGATTTTTAACAGTGAATATTCGGAAAATTGATGTGGCATATATCTGTCCCATAAACATTATTGTATAGTCATCATCAAAACTAGCGGATCATATAACGCTTCAGAAGTAACTACCATTCTGTAACCGCTAGACGGTTAAACAAGAACAGATGGGTGTCTGCGCATAAAATAATGAAACTTTGGTTCTTCTGTATAAGCTAAGTCTAACTGCGATGACATTAAAATATCTTGCATTCATTACTTGCACGTACAAAATGATTAATATCAAATATAACGGATGGAAAAAGTTCGCTATCAGATTCACAAACGTTATTATACAAGCTAATTTAAGCAATTGATCAGCAATTCCCGTCAACTTTGTACAAAAATTAAGGGAAAAATTAAATTTGTTTTTATTAATTCCTATTTTGTTACCAAGATTTTGTTGATGAATTGAGATTTTATTAAGTTTTATTTCGTCATTAAGGTTCTCTAGTATCTATATTTTCTTAATTATAACAATTATCCTGTATATATCTTACGACATTCGAATTATATTACTAAATGTTGGTAACAAAATAGGATCAATTAAAATTTGCTGACGTGGCATTGTACAAAGTTGACGGGAATTGCTGTGATAATAATGGACATAATTTATAACATAACATCTAACGGCGCTTATCTAATATTCGTATACAACAGTTGACAGACTCTCATTAGCACAAAGCGTCATTCATGTTCCGACGTTTTACGGAACATTATAAATTTAAGCCATTCAAAGACTCCCACAATCAAGCAACGAATTTATTAACGTCAAACGTAACAAAATGGCCCATTACGTAAAGATGGCGGAAATAATCCGGTGACACGGAAAGTGTACGGAAGCGAGACTACACGTCGATATTGGGCGGGTTAGGAAAAGTGGAACGCGGGTCGCGTGTGAATGTGAAGTACAATAACTGGTACACGCAGCGACCGCCGAATCCCAAGATTATCGGATACGATGGGCATATGTGGAACATCCTGCGAATGTGATATGTGTACGGTCACGCTTCTTGATTGTTGAGCCATTTAGGGTCGTTGCTTAATTTAGTGTTCAATACTTCGTATGCAATGAACGGTCTAATTCGGCCAAATTCTAATTGACCCATCAGTAAAAAAGTTACAATGAGAATTAAAATCATTGCTTCGAAAATGTTAATTATTAAAGTATCTTCTTTGAAAGCTGCGTAGGTGTAAAGCTTTTTATGAATGGACCTGTGTACAGTACCTACATCCAAATGTAGCTAACGATGCCATGTATGCCTGAGGCCTCTTATAATTATAACTAAAGTAACTGGAATCTATGACTTGAGCTAAATACTATTCCTATTGTATAGACACCAACTCTGATATATTCTTATTTATCTGCATGGGCTTTAAAAACGTGACTACTCAATATTATTAATATATTACTTCATAATCATAATTGTTATATAATTGGGTTAAAAATTATGTTACTGAATAGAATAGAATAGAATAGAATATCTTTATTGCGAACCATGGTACACGTAGAGTTGTTACATTTCATTAAAATAGAGCGACATGGCGCCCTGAGAGGGCATTGCAAAGCAGTCTTATATCTAGTTATCGTAAAACAAAACAAATACTTAAAAGTAGTGTTTACATATTAGCGAATTATTTTGTCCTAGCCTATTTTTGTATTCAGTAAGTAGGAATACTTACTAATATTTAGGTATACTCAAGAGAGCACATAGGTTAGGAAAATAATAGTTATTAGTAGTATCTTAAGTATATCTAGTTATAAACATTTGTCCTCCATATACTCTTGGACGGAATAATATGCCTTTGATATTAAAAGTGTTTTTAATTTTGATGAGAATGAGTTAAGGTTTTTTATATTTCTAATATTATTTGGCAGTTTATTATAAATCTGTATCGCTCTGAAATATGGGCCGTTTTTATAGATATCTAAAATTGGTTCCGGGGGAGAGAGCTTATCATTACGACGTGCACTTTTACAAAATTCAAATAAATGTATGTTCTTTCTGACAAAGTTTGAAATTTCGAAGATGTAGAGAGATGGGAGAGTTAAAATTTTAAGGTTAGTGAAAAGTTTTTTGCAGCTGTCAGTTTGTTTTTTATTGGTTAGGATGCGGACACATTTTTTTTGGGCTACAAGGAGATCGTGGGCATCACTGCCATGGCCCCATAGAATGATACCATAACGTAACCAGGCTTGTGCGTAAGAATGGTATGCGGACAGAGCGCACTCTGTATGTGTGTTTGACTTTAGAATGCTCAAAGCGTATAAAAGGGTGGACAGCTTAGATTTTATTTTTGAAATGTGTTTTTTCCAGTCGATATGAGTGTCAATATTTATCCCTAATAAGGTGTTTTCAGTGTCTTCTTTTATATTTAAATCTTTTAATAACGGGGCTAAATCGGTAGGTTTTTTCTGATAGGGCCTGAATTGCATAAGTCTTGTCTTAGTAGTATTTATTATTAGGTTGTGATCTTGTAACCAGCCAGTGACATTTGAGAATGTTTCTTTAATATGGGTATAGTTGTTTGAGTTATTGTCATGTTTAAACAGAAGGGTGATATCGTCAGCAAATATGATACATTTATGTTCGGTTATTTTAGGGAGATCGTTGATATATATAAGGAACAGCAAGCATCCTAAAACGCTGCCTTGCGGGATAGAGTTGTTAATAGTGTGCCACTTAGATTGCAGTTTTATTAATTTGTTTGAATCTTTATGGTGATGGTCTATTTGTACGTACTGTTTTCTATTGTAAAGATATGATTTTAACCAGTTATAAGCATTCCCACGTATCCCAATTTCATATAATTTTTGAGCAATATAGGATGAGAAACCCTATCGTAGGCCTTGGACATGTCTAAAAAGAGACCGATCGCATAGCTTTTACTTTTGAGGTGTTCCAGTATTCCTTGAATAAATGTATAAACGGCTAGTGTGGTTGATTTATTTTTACGAAAAGCGAATTGGTTTTCTTCTAATAGGTTAAACTTTTCTAAAAAGTTATATATTCTGTCAGCCATGCATCTTTCGAATAGTTTTGAAATTGTGGGTAGGAGAGCAATCGGTCTGTAGTCGGCCAGATTGCTTCGTTTTCCACCTTTTTTCAGAATTGGTTTTATAGCTGCTATTTTTAATTTATCTGGAAAATTACATTCATGGAAGGACTGGTTAATTAGTAATGTAAGCGGTGGTGTTAGCTCGTCTTTACATGCCTTTATTAGAACTGGAGGTATCTCATCAAAGCCGCAGGTGTATTTGTTTGGGAGGTTCTCTATGACTTTAAGTACTTCTTGTTGAGTCACAGGCTGAAGAAACATTGATTTGACATTTGGAGACGGGCAAGAGCGGCCGCGGGGCTGATTTGCATCAGTGTTATGCCCCACAGAGATAAAATAATCGTTAAATGTGTTAGCAATTGTTTGGGGATTTTCAATTATAGTGTTTTGGACATTTAGTTCTATATTTTTCTGTTGTTTACACGTATCTTTTCCGGTTATCTTTTTTATTACTTGCCACATAGCTTTGGTTTTATTATTTGATTTATTCATGTCCTCAATGTAACTGAGTTTTTTAGATTTTTTTATGCACTTTTGTAAAATCTTTGAATATCTCTTATAATGTTCCATAAGAACTGCATTATTATTTTTGTTCACCATCATTCTTAATAATCTCTTATGGAGACACGACTTTTTAATGCCCTTTGTTAGCCAAGGCTTACTCATTCTTTTATTATTTTTAACGCATTTTTGAGGAATAGTATTATTTAGAAGTGTGATTAATTGTTGATGGAAAATATTGTAATTGGTGTTTATACAATTATGTTGATCTAGAAAATTATTCCATTTAATGTCATTTAGAGCTGCTTTAAATTTCTGTATGTTAGTATTATTGAAATTTCTTTTAAGGGTATACGTGTTGTTTGACAAGGTTAAATTCAGTTCAAAATTATAAATTAAAGACTTATGGTCAGAGAGTCCCTCATCTTTAACATTGACTTCATAGTTTCTATAATTGGTGAAAATAAGGTCAATACAAGTTGCTGAAACACTGTGATCATAGGTATCTACCTATTTGTCGTTTTTGAGATCATAAATTAAGATCGTGCTTATGCGTCATATCTGAATTGTAAATTTAATATGAATAAATACTTATTATGGGGTTTATGGTATTAACTACATCGTTAACTTTAATTTGATCGCCATGTATTAAATTATACATTTACAAAACTAAGAATTATGTCTTATTCAGGCAAGTCGTTTAATTTCCATAATGTATTTAAGCAGGTTAATTTGATTGGTTTATTTTAATCCTAAGAAGTTTTATTTAAAATACGTTCGTTATGATTTTAGGATCTCGCAGTAGTCGCAGTCAACGATAATACTGCAAAACAAAATTATCCTTTCAATAGGTATTTGTTTTCAAACTGATAATTGAAACAAATATTTAGCTGACTTACCGCGGAATGGTAAAGGACAGAGGAAACGTACAAGTGCAATACAAGATAAAATAGGAAACAAAAAGCAGCGGTCGGCAGCTGCCGCCGGCCGCCGGCGCACCTGTCGTTGGCCGGGCCTACCGCGATTCCAGTATTTGAGAAACACGTATTTGACGTATATTGTAGATACTTACTGATATTACTATATTATATATTAAATACTTACTGATTAATACTGGTATATTTAATACTTACTGATTAATCCAAGGACTTGGCCATTTTGCAATACCTACCTACATATAATTATGTTTAATTGTATAGATCCGAATATAATTATCTGAGTGACTTCATTTATTTATTTATTTGGATATGAAACAAACGACCATTCAAAAATATTTGTACAGTTTCTCTCTTAATCTAGTTCTAGACCTATATATAGTTTCCATTTTTCCATAAGTCTTATAGGTTTTTTTTGTAATCCACGGCCTCGTCAATTTTAGCTACAATAACTAATTTCGTTATTTTCATTAATACAGCTTCTAAAAATACGATGTCACTATTTAGAATGAAGCCTTCATAAAACATAACAAACTGCTAAGATGAGTACGTATATACCTAAAAAGCAATTCTGAAAAGTTGTATCTACTTACCTCATACCGAAATATTTTCTTATCAGTTTCTAAGTTATAATTAATGACGTTGCCGTAACTATAGTTATTTGTTATACAAGGGGGCAAAGTTGTATTTTAACGCCGTGTGTGGAATTGAAAAAAGAGCATGTGAAAGGATTCTATAGTTGAACCACGAGCGAAGCGAGTGGTTCGAGAATAGAATCCTGAACTTGCGAGTTTTTTAACACACGAGAAGTAAAATACATTTGCACCCGAGTGTAACACAAAACTTTTCCCCTCACTATAGCGAGTAAACTACAACGCAAAAAATGCGTTTATCACTGCTTCCAGTAGTTCCACAGGTGGTAAATCATCTTTATTAGGTACTAGATTCACCTACTTTTATCAATTTTAAAGCAGTTAATTTGACTTTATTCAAGGTCAAATTACTTTACCCACTAGTGGATAAATTGCGTTTTTACCCGCTGGTATTAAAGGACAAAACAGTTGTTTCCGAGCTAGTGAGGAAGTATAAGACATAATTCTTAGTTTTGTAAATGTATAATTTAATACATGGCGATCAAATTAAAGTTAACGATGTAGTTAATACCATAAACCCCATAATAAGTATTTATTCATATTAAATTTACAATTCAGATATGACGCATAAGCACGATCTTAATTTATGATCTCAAAAACGACAAATAGGTAGATACCTATGATCACAGTTACATAATTTTTAACCCAATTATATAACAATTATGATTATGAAGTAATATATTAATAATATTGAGTAGTCACGTTTTTAAAGCCCATGCAGATAAACGAAACAAAACAAAAAAACACAAAATCATATTGAAGCGATAATTAATGATGATGGTAAATGCATTACTAATACAGAAGAAATCGCAAACTCCTTTAATAATTTCTTTTCTTCGGTTGCAGAAAAAACGGCTGGGCACCTAATTAATGACAAAAAAACATGCAAAGACTTCCTATGTAAAGTTGAACGTCCAAACACGCGTATCAAGTTTATTCCAATTGATAGAGTTGAATTATTTAAGACAATAAAGAAGTTGAAGGATAAATGTTCCAAAGACGTATATAATGTAGATTCTCGTTTTGTTAAAAAAATATTCTTAGGAAATAACTACTTACTAGAAATCTTACTAAATATTATTAACAGCTGCCTAACAGAGGGTATATTTCCACAATGTCTCAAAATAGGGAAAGTAATTCCACTTCATAAGAAAGGAGCAACAGAGGACCCTAACAATTATATACCTGTTTGCATACTTCCAGCTGTGTCTAAAATATTAGAGTCTGTAATTAAAAATAAAATAACCGAGTATTTCGATAGTTACAGTTTGTTTAATTCGAACCAATATGGGTTCCAAAAGGAAAAATCAACAGGAATGGTGTTGCGTAAAGTTATAGATTTCGTGCTTTCAGCCTTGGACAGATCACAAAAATGCTGTAGTATTTTCTGTGATCTGTCTAAAGCGTTTGACTGTATCCGCCATGATGTTCTATTAATGAAATTGGATTACTATGGATTTAAACACCAAGAACTTAATTTGATAAAAAGCTACCTAAATAACAGAAGTCAAAAAGTAAATATCAATGGCACATCTTCAAAAGAAATAGTCGTAAATGTTGGTGTACCACAAGGATCTATCTTGGGCCCAATTTTATTTTTAATATATGTTAATGATTTACCGGAATGCATACCCAATTACGCTATGGTTACCCTATTTGCAGATGACACACATGTGGGCTTAAAAGAGACTAACCTAGACAAACTGGAACAGAATATCAAAAATATCATGAAAACGCTTGGAGAATGGTTCAATGCTAACGGAATCATTTTAAACTCTAACAAAACTACATTATTGACATACCATAATAAAAATATAATTGATAGTATAAATATTAGTGAGATAGGATTAGTAAACGTAACTAACACAATATTTTTAGGATATCATATTGACAATAAGTTAAGTCACTCATTTCACATTGACAAAATTTGTAACAAAATAGCTTCAGGAAATTATGCACTATTAAAACTAAGACCCTTAATCAATCGTAAAACACTTATATCGGCTTACTATGCTCTAGTTCACGCTCATCTGAATTATGCTGTAACTACTTGGGGCAACGCAGTTGGAATAAAAAGAATTCTTATATCTCAAAAACATTCAGTGAGAATTGTATACAATCTACGCAAAGGCACTTCCGTTAGAGAATTCTTTATAAAAAGTCGAATCATGACAGTAATTTCATTGTACATATTTAACTGCCTATTAGAAATCCACAAAAGTAAGAATGATTTTAAAACGCGAAAGGACATTCATACATATAACACACGAAATAAGTATAAGCTATGCGTTCCTGCAACAAAGTTAGTCAAAACATTTAAACAAGGTATCTCCTTAAAAGTTACTCTTTATAATTTACTGCCTGTAAACGTAATAAATTTAACATGTACGGAATTTAAAAATAAACTGAAACGTTTCTTTCAATGTAATCCGTTCTATTCAATCAATGAATTTACTGAGAAAATGAAAAATAATGTACATCTTATATGAATTATATCTTTGTTTTATATAAGCTATTTTAAGACATTGCATGATTAGTTTTAGCAATGACCTGTAATTGACTTGCTAGATGTAACGTGTTTTGTTACTTGGCCAAATAAAGAAACTTGAACTAAACTATATTACCTGTCTAAAACCATGAAAGACTCATCAGTAAAGTGTTTACACGACTTTACAGTCTTTTAACATATCGACCATGCCTCCGAGCTGATTCCCAGAAGAATTGTGTAAAGTTGTAAAGCCTAACGATGTAATTATTCGAAGTGAATAATAATAGGCTACTTGCCTCCTAGTCAAATCAGCTTCTTTTTAAAGAACTGTCAGAACGAATTTGAACGTCTTGCTAATATGGAATTAATATGAAATCGAGTTGAATGACGTCACAGTCAATTTGGTTACTTTATATATTTCTACCTCCCTTATTAAATAGAAAACCTCCCTCCCTTATCCTCGAAAAAAAAATTGGATTTAAAAATAACTTCTGCACATGTTTTTCTTATAATTATCTGATGCTATATTTCGTGCGTGGTATAATAGTATTTTATACAATCGTGATATAATAGAAAGCTTTTCAGTCGAGTACCATATTTAGGCTACGAAGCTGAGTGGCCTAATAGTACGGTACGAGAGTGAAAGGGTATCGCAAATTAGTAAACAACTTGTACTCGTATTATGAAGTTGTATTTTTGAAATTATTACAGTTAATTAAAAGTGAACTGTAATGAAATATTATAGTTGACTAAGTGTCAAAGACTATCTAAGTATTAAAGCATAGTTCACATAGTATTGGCACGCGTTTAGCGACGAATAAAAAAAATATATTTAAAAATTAAAAAAAACTGATAATCACATCTTAATTTTAATACGTTGATAACTCTATATTAGAAATTTGGTTGATCTAACTTTTTGCGTTTGTAAGTTATTGATGATGGACGTTGACCGGCGAAAATGCACTTTAAACAAATACGTGAAAAATCCCCTTGGTCTGGGCTGGGTCAATGATTGCTAAATTGTTGAATTTCCAGAAAACTACTAGGCAATAATTATTGCCCAAATCATTATTTCATTAAAGGACAATTAAATAATTTATTTATTTATTTATTTAATCTTTATTGCACAAAAGAAAATCTTGCAGTACAAAAGGCGGACTTAATGCTTTAAGGCATTCTCTACCAGTCAACCTCAAGGCTAAGCAGAGAGACTGTGAGCGGTGCTACAATTTCAACAGTAGAATCAAAACAAAGGAAATAAAAGAAAGCATACTAAATAAACTAAACATAAGTACACATATAATTTACAAATACATATACATACATATAACTATACATACCATATATATATATATATATATATATATATACGAAACATGTGAAACTAAGAGTTTTTCATTCTGCTAGCAAAGAGAGCTCGTAAGGATTTTTTGAAAGCGAACTTAGTTGGGGCGCTTTTAATTTTATAAGGAAGTACGTTCCAGAGACGAGCCGCTTGCACGGTGAACGAATGTGACATGAACCCAGTACGGTGAGGAGGGATGGACAGAGACATGTTGCCAGTAGAGCGAAGTAGACGGTCGCGAGAAACTCCATAATATTGGAAAAAGGATTTGAGGTAGACCGGAGAATGTGGGTCGTTGAGCACAGAATAAAGAGTGGAAAGCAAGCGACTATTGCGTCGTTGTCGAATGGGAAGCCAGCCAAGCTGAGAACGAAAAGAGGAAACGTGATCATATTTGCGGAGGCAAAATATGAAGCGGATGCAGTTGTTAAGCAGGCGATCCAACTTATCGAGAAGTTCCCCATTTAAATCCGGATAACACACATCACCATAATCAATAATGGGCAGTATGAGAGAGTTAATTAATGCAATTTTCGTTTTGATTGGTAGGAAGTGCTTCAGTTTATTAAGAGAATGGAGTGATCCCATGACCTTACGGCTGATTTCAGTAACCTGTGCCCTCCAACTCAAGGTATTATCAAGAAGAACACCCAGGTCTTTAACATTTTCGTTAAATGGTATAGGGGATCCATTAAAGTTTACAGGAACAAGTGTGTTCAAGTCTAATTTAGCAAGCTGTTTGGAACTACCTATAACTATTGCCTGGCACTTTAACGGATTCACAAAGAGGCCAAACCTCTCAGACCACTGCTGGATATGTAGAAGGTCCAGATTAAGTTTAGCAATGCAAGCTGGAAGGTCAGACACGAGACACTGGTCGTAGAGTTGCAGGTCATCAGCATACAGATGGTACGAACAGCCAAGGTCAGGAGTGATGAAATTTATAAAAGTCGAGAAAAGAAGAGGCGATAATATGCCTCCTTGAGGCACGCCAGTCTCTAGATCACACCAATCAGATAAAGACCGCTCAACTCGGACTGCCTGTTGACGGCCCCGCAAGTAGGCAGCAAACCAGTTCAGCGCTATCTCAGAAACACTAACATGTTTCAGCAAGGCAAGGAGAATGTCATGGTCAACGGTGTTAAACGCGTTAGAGAAATCAATTAGGATAAGAACCGTGACCATTTGACTCTCCATCCCCCGCCTGACATCCTCAGTGACCTTTAGAAGCGCAGTGCTGGTGCTATGGCTTGGGCGAAAACCGGACTGCAAAGGGCTTAAAAGGTTATGCGAGTAAACGAAAACCGAAAGTTGTTTGTGAACAACCGCTTCCGCGATTTTCGAAAGAAAAGGGAGAATTGAAATGGGCCTAAAGCTACTGAGAGCAGTGGGATTACTAATTTTGGGCAGAGGTATCACGTATGCTTTACGCCAGAGAGAGGGGAATTCACCGTTGGCCAGTGAGGAGTTGATAATGTCAGTTATCACAGGAAGCACGCAGTCAAGGACAGACACGATCATGTGACGACTGACATCATCACAACCTACGGCTTTCGACTTGATGGCTTTAATTACGACCTTAATGTCAAATTCGGAGACAGGGCTGAAAGAGAATGAGTCAGTGATAGGGGAAGGCAAAGAAGAGATGTTAGAAATAGTAGTGGCCTTGATAGTGGTATCAATAGAAGGAGCAGAGGAAAAATGCCCGTTAAGATCGTTGAGAGAGAATGTGCTACTATTAAAACTGTTGGAGGGCTTTCCCAGGCCGATTGACCTCAGAAATTTCCAGACGTCGGCCATAGACGAAGAAGAAACATTGCGATAAATAAATCGTCGCTTGGCTGTACGTACCATCTGGTTGCAACGATTTCGAGCTGCTTTAAAAGCACTCCAGTTTACATCTGTGCGATCACGCTTAAAGAGCCCGAAAGCTCTGTTCCTCTTCCGCATTGCCATTCGGACATCCTCAGTGATCCAAGGGGCGGGAGGACGCCTTACTCTAACTGTGTGAACAGGCGCATGCTTATCAAAAAGTGCTTATCTTATAATAGTGGCAAAATAATTCAAAATATCCACTCCTTGCGGTCCACACGGAATCAACAGACAAAAAAGATGGATGAAAATCTTGTTCAGAGGATGATGAATACTATTTTCAGAAAAGTCCGTAATTTTGTGCATAAACATACTGAATGATTGAAATATATGTGACACGCTATAAATTAATAAACGATCTTTTATATTCTGCAATAAAAAATATTGTTTACTTTTTTCTTTTCATTTAAAAATTAAATTCCTCCCATGGCGTACCAATTCTAAATTAACTATGCTTTATGTTGACTTCATTGGAAGGTAGGAAACTTGGAATTATTTGTCCAGTAACGGTGCCAGTAACTGTATGGTAAGTGCCGAGGCAAACAGCGATTGTGGAGACGCCTGCGGCACTCGGCCACGGCCTGCCTTAAACGCATCCCCTTGTCCATCTTGTTTCATACTAGGTACTATACCGGGTGCCCGGTAATTAATGGACAACCTTTTAACCACCAAGAGGGCACCTTATACCTACTGGTCCAGAAAATTGACATTAATAAGGTTTAGTAAAAGTCGCCTGGTTTACGAGATCTTCACACTTTTTAAAATTCTAATACTACCTAAGAAAACCTACTAAACCTTAAAGTCGATTTTCTGGACTAGTATAAGGCGCCCTCTTCGTGGTTAAAAGGACAACAATACGAAGATAAATCCTCACAGACTCTGTAATCACTAATCAGATGTATATTGAGACTGTAGAAGAAAAGCGGATCTTGAATCCTGTTGATCGCTCCAGAGATATCAGTCTTTGGACTCCCAAGAGTTTGGAGTCGTAAAGCGAAATGATGGAGGTAAATTCTACACCGCACTCTCTTGTTAACAGTGGATGAAATAAATAGGTAAACTTAATCAAATTATACTGGAAACAAGCTCACAGTCGCGTATAAAATTACATACTTTGTAAGTAAAACAAGGACTCACCGCGGCAAGGACGCGCCATTCCACTCATAAAACGGGTTCCGCTGCTACTGCCATCCTAACCGACTGATATTTACGACGGAGCTGCGAAGAATACCTAGGTATTCATAAATGGAAATTTTAGTTTATATAAATTTTAGTTCATTAACTTAGTATTCGAGCAAACATGAATTTACTTATTTAATTTAGCGCAGTGCGCGATCTGAATACATAGGCAGTATAGGCACTGACCGGCGGTAATGAAATCAAATTGCATTCGTATTTTACGTTTCTAATTAATAGTTATTTGTTATACAAGGGGGCAAAGTTGTATTTTAACGCCGAGTGTGGAATTGAAAAACGAGCAAGTGAAAGGATTCTATAGTTGAACCACGAGCGAAGCGAGTGGTTCTAGAATAGAATCCTGAACTTAGCGAGTTTTTCAATACACGAGAAGTAAAATATATTTGCACCCGTGTGTAACATAAAACTTTTCCCCTCACTATAACGAGGAAACTACAACGCAAAAAATGCGTTTATCACTGCTTCCAGTAGTTCCACAGGTGGTAAATCATCTTCATTACTAGATTCACCTACTTTTATCAATTTTAAAGCAGTTAATTTGACTATATTCAAGGTCAAATTACTTTACCCACTAGTGGATAAAATGCGTTTTTACCCTCTGGTATTAAAGGATAAAACACGTGTTTCCGAGCTAGTGAGGGGAAAATAGGCTGGTTTTAGTCCATGTCCACATAATAAATGCTAGATGTTATAGGTATTTCCCGCCAGATAATGTTAAGTCGATCAGCTTGAGGGCTTATTTTTATATGTTGCGAGAAGAGAGTTTTACTCGTTACCACTGAGTATAAAATATTTAACCTAATTGTATATCTAAATTATACATTCCGACATTTCCGACGTTGACCACGAACACGAACGCTGTAAGGAACCCGAAACGTCGAGATGTACTATCAGCTGTAAAAGTGCACAGCGAATTTATCAATGAATTCATTCATAATTTCTCCATGCACTTTTGCAGCTGATAGTACCTATTATAAATTCATGATACGCGATATAATCGTTTTCACAGTTTTATTTCATGGTTAACTGTCGTGCTAACCGAGGACAATGTTATTATAACTATACCACAGAATTATATGTAAGTACCTATTATATAAAAGATTTAAAGTAGTAGCCACTAGTTTTATTAACACGACATAGTAACTTTATGAAGATGATAAACCCGAGTACTTTATAATTCCTGGCCTAAGCGCAGACCAAAAATAATGAGTTTAATCTCTACTTTAATAGCGCGCCTACAGCTCTACTTGGCTCTACTTTATATTTTTACGGGCTCTACAAAGATAATCATCGGGTTAGTGTTATGAATCACCGACGACGAGGCGAGTAATAACTGATAGAATAATTGGATATAAAACAAGTACGGAGTTATGAAACGGCTTCTGAGAGAAATTGGTAACATTGCCTTTTTTGCGGTACAGTCGGCTGTGAGAAAACTTAAAGGAATGTTCTCAAAAGGAGATAAATCTAGGTAATACCTACATTATATTAGCCATTCTATTTATTTGGGAGCTTTGAACTTGAACCAATTGACTAATTGTCTTCTCACGACAGTTTTAGTGTCGGCATCTAGTCAGTACCTACTATGGAAGTATGGATAAAGGCATCGCTGCTCAGATTCGTCAATATTGTGTCGAGCAGTGGTGAAGAGTTGACTAGACCCACACTAGACCGCTCGCTCTTAGAGACACGCTAGTGTGGGTGGTCCTTATGCCTTTTAATCCATGCGGTAAACTGCATTTGCAGTCAGCTATTGGTTTAATTACTTCAACAAGAATCTTAGTCTAATTTGCTCTTGTATTTAAATATTTTTACTGCATGGTCGGAGTGTCTAGCGATAACAGTGTACGTTCAATCCGGAGGTTGTAAGTTGTAACCGTATCAGTCACAACCAAAAAATTTATTCATTGACAGATTTTAATATTCCATTCAACTGTACCTAAAGCAACCCGTCAATCATCTATCTTACACATGTAATTGATCCCGAAGACTTAGTTTAATCTTTCAATTCTCAATAACACCATACAGCATGGAATATTCTCGTGTTGCTCATTACGAAAATTACCCGTAATCGGGCGACTGCCGATTGTCTGCACATTCCAGGTTGAACGACACTGCTCACATTTCACACCCGATTACGGGTATCGGAAATCCTTCGGGTTAAATGTGTAAATTCATTATTGGCAACGTGCGCCTAGGAGTGGCGCTTAAAGTTGCAAATTCACATAATCATGTGGTCATGTTCACGTCAAATATTAATTAGTAAGTGGCGACGGCCATTCTCTGTAGGCCTAGCACATGATTGCGGCGGGAGTATGTCGCCGCGAGATAGATCACACGTCTTCTTCTAACTATATTAATGACATAAGGACGGGTAGCCTATCTCGCGGCGACATACTCTCGCGGCAATCATGTGCTGACCCTGCTGGAACTACTTTGACTTAATATCTCTAATGCGACTCAAGTGAGGGCAGCACCAGACGTGCACCTAGCAAATACCTAAATAATTATTCCATTGTAATGAATGGACAACGTTTTGAAGTTTTAAGTTCAATTTACCAGATTATGACCTTGATTTTATTTTGTTCTCGTCTCATTACGAAACCGAAGCCAGCATGTAACCTGGTGTCGCCGATAGTCTGACGACTGCACATTCTTGAGGTTGAACGACACTGCATTGCACTGGTTGTACCTGTATTCAGATCAGATCCGTTAACGGATCGATGCAATTACCTAAATTAAAACAATTGAGGAAACAATCTTAAAAGTTGGAAATGCTTTTTTTTTTTTGGTTGAAAACTGAAAAATATGAAATTTTCTGAAGTTACTTCTGGCACGTGGTTAAGACAATGCCGCACGGTATAGTGGATTAATTGAATCATTTTTCTTTCATATAGTATAAGAGAGTATACGTTTCTAAAGGAATATTCTCGTACTTATGCCTCATTACGAAAATGACGAGTTATCGAGCGTCGGCTGTCAATTGTGTGCACATTCCTGAGGTTGAACGACACAGCTCACATTCAGCCTCAATAACGGGTATCTGATATCGCTGCTAAGGTTAGGTTTCAATAAGAGGAAAATGTCAAACCACCCACAGTGAATTAAATAAACCGATTATATGTCGACTTGGTTCTGTAGAGTAGGTAAAGCCAAATATCGAGGGTTTACTGGTGAAACCCGATAAATCGAGATAATTTGTCCTTGAAATAACAACAGTGTGAAAATTACACATACTAGTTCGAATTTCAAAAACCAGTTTGCTCAACTTATCGGGTTTCACCAGTAAACCCTCGATATATTTGACTCATGGCGATGTCATACCTGTAGATCGTGCTGATCAAATATTTTTGAGCACAATGTTCGCTCCAATAATTGGAATTGGGCATCGGGAGTTGCTTATAAATTGGCTGCTGCGTTGCGCTGCGTTGCGCTCAGTTGAATGATACTGGTTCCATTCGACTTGGCCAGTATCAGGGACCGGGGATCATAAAATATAATATACTAGCTTTTTCCCGTGGCTTCACTCGCGTTAGAAGGAGACAAAAAGACACTCTCCATCCTTTCAACTAACATTCGATGGAGGGATATAGAATTATAGACATCTCGACTTTCAATTTGATTTTCGGCTGAAATTTCTTTTTAATAATATCTTAACCACCGTAATCACATACTTTTAAGGAATAAATCTATCGGCATAAGCCATAGCGCCCATAGCCCTCCCACTACACATTATTAATTTATTATATCAAATTAAAGATCTCCTTGCTACTGCATATAAGTAAATTCTCGGTTTAATCAATCGCATAGCAAACAAGCGTCGGCTAATACCCTCCCACGAGCGGTTATGCTAATGCGGAGACAATGGACGCGATAGCCCGGCGTACAAATGAGGCCTAGGTCAGACATGCTTCTTGTACCTGTACCTGCGTTCACACTTCCGTAATGAGAACAGTCAGCATCAATAGTAGTGGGTGAAACAACGTAAAAACGTAACTTTTCTAAATATGAAGTAATTTATACAGTTCGTGGTCAGAAAAATACAATTTTAATAATGTTTTCTATGTATATGTAGCGCATTTCACGCATTTCTTTGTTTAGCGATTACAGATTTAGGAATCTGTACAGATGTCCCTTTTTCAAACGTCACGAAAACTTTATGTTGCTTACTTAGGTACTTAAGAGGATACGGTAGCGAAAATGCTAAAATGGAAAGAAGCACCCCTTTCAACTTGGGAATTTTAGTTAAATATACAAGTGTTATTAACTAGATTTATCGAAAAAAAATTGTTCATTAAGAACAACTCAGACATAAGATATTTCAAAAAAAATCTTTAAAATCGAGGTTCCGCTCTCGACTCTTTCCTTCTTCAAAACTTAATCAATCGGAACGAAATTTGAGAATCTGAATAACAATGAAATAATCTATGTCGGACCGTTTAGCTTTTTTGGTTAATTGTTATCAATCTTGAGTATCACACCTTTTTTTGCGCCACAATGAAAAAGACCGTTTTTGGAAATTTTTGATTGGCTCTAAGTAGAATCTTTAAAAAGCAGAATATCAAAAAAATCAAAACGGTCCGACACAGATAAAAATAATAACAATCTGTGTTGAAAAAATCATTGCTCTATCTTCAAAAACCAGGGAGGAAATAGTCGAGAGCGTTTGTATGGAGAATTGACCCCTACCGAAATGTCTTAACCGGAAATTTGGTAAAATATTGCAATTATATTAGTTATATTTTTTTATTAAATTAAAAAAAAGAAACTACCTACTGATGCTGGTTTCATCCAGTTTTAATTACTTGTGTTTTGCAGGCGATAGAAATGTACCAGGAAATGTAATGATAGGCGTAACGAACGGCGATCCAAGCCAATGATTAGGAAAACAAACATTTAGAAACCGAAAACTTAGGTAGATAAGACTGATAAGGTTTTTAGTAAGCCATTCATTTCATGGAGATCGAGGTGAGTTGTAACAGAGGAGAGTTGTGACAAAGTTGATATTCATTAAGCTCACAACAGCGTAGATTTTTTAGTTCAAGTCTCGGGCTAGCAAACGCGCGCTATTGCGAACTTGCTGGTAGTTGATAAGTTCCAAAAATCTACGTTGTTACAACTCGCCACTGTCACAACTAACCTCGGTCTCCCCTTGTTGTTTTTACATTTTAAGTCTAGAGTAACCGGCTATGCTTTCCTTCGATTTTCTAAGTTGTCTATAATACCAAAGAGGATCAAGTATTATGGAGAAGTTACTGTTAAAGTAAATTGTGTAATCACAGTGCATAGTCGGCCATCTCTCGACACAAGCTTAAAACTTTTGAACCTCAGTTTTGAATAAGACAATTTGGCCCATATTCTTAGCTTGATATGTGTTAAAATATCAAATATTAATATTAGCGCCCTCTAGCTGAGCGAACCCCAAAGGTGTATTGCCATCTAAGCCACCGTACCTTTTTCTGTATGGTACTGAAGTACGTTTTTTCTTAGACTTTATCTGTCTATACGGAGTTATATAGGTATGTCTTTGGTCGGAGTAACCGGCTATGTTTTCCTTTGATTTAATTATAATATTACCTACATACAAATCGTTCTGGATCGTTATATACGTTCCCTAAGTACTATCTATATATCTGTGTCCAATTAAACTCGCGTCCTATTAGGCATCGGTAGCGTATTCGTTCCGAAAGATATTTGATATCGCTGCTTTAAGAGAAAAGAGCACTTACACAGAAACGCTTTCTCACATAGTTGTAAAAGCGTTATAAAAAAAGTGGTAACGTCCCATATAACCATAATCGGTCGCCGTTCCTACGCAAATCCTCCTATTTTGTGTACACACAGGTCTTCGGGTCTCAATGCTTAGTCGCAGTACGGTCGACGTTTAGTCGCGGCGACCCAAATGGGGACGATTGGTAACAGGCACAAATGGTCACATTAGTGACAGAAGTGTGCACTACGCGTGCACACATTGTTACCGTTTGGCGACTACTTTCCCAAAATCATTCGTTCATTTCATTCTTTTCAAATGGCGACTGTCAGAGACGACAAAGTAAAAAAGAAATAAAATCATTTGACATTCAAATGTAATGGCGTAAGAATTTGTTAAAGATAAAATATTGTTTGCATTTGTAATATAATGTGGGCTAATTACCATGGCCAATTAAATTGCTCGAGTGATTTCATAAAATAAGTCTAAATTTATCAACGCGCCATCAATTTACCTCAGTTTAACCAGTAATAATATTATTGACTACTCGGTGTTTGCGTGTTATGTTTATTGATTGGTGAAGTTTTAGTGCTCCGGTGCATATAGTATACTGAAATAATAAAAATAATGCCTAGAAAACCAATAAAGTTGTTAAAATATGGATTAAGACGGTAATATTCCATGTAAAAAACAGTCGCCAAACGGTCACCAAACGGTCGACAAACGGTCGCAAAATGGTCGCAGCGTACACGCGTGACCGAAAGCAGTGAATATTTATTATATTTTCAAAATGGCTTCATGTATTATTTTTTTCCAGGTATCCTCAAACTTTATAAACAATTAAATATGCCGTCGTACTCAGTTGCCCTCACTAAAGAAGATTAAAAAAAAATTGTAACGTGCGTACCGAGCTGATGGGTTGTAAAGGATCGGGGATCATATTATTATGGTCTTCTATAGAGCAACTAGTATTTTGCGGCATTTCACAATTGACACTTGTTGAAGTAGTCGTCATTAATATTACTATCAACATTAATTTCAGCGATCTGTACTTCTTAAGTCAAGATTTTTGTATAGAGTCTACAAATTTGTAATGTTAAAGAGACATAAATAAAACGTAGTAGAGTAAATAATGTGTTTTTTTTGTAACCCAAACAAAATACTTGTAGATACGAGTGCGGAAAAGAGGAAAATCGATACGAGTAGCGATAAATTAATACACGAACGAAGGGAGTGTTTTACTTCGACACGAGTTGTGAATGTCCTTTTCGCACGTGTATCGTACGACGATTTTCAGTACCTAAATCTAAGCTAAGAGTTTCGACCAGACAAGAAATGAATCATTGCTTGATTTGCTCGCACTACTGCGTTAGAAAAAGCAGCATCTGTACTGAAAAAAAACTATCATTGCGCAACAGAAATTCTATTAATATCACAGTAAATACTCTATTTCATTTGATTCCTACTTTTATTGTGTAAAGCAACACTACACTTCATTTTTATCAATAAGAATTAAAAAAACCGGCCAAGAGCGTGTCGGGCCACGCTCAGTGTAGGGTTCCGTAGTTTTTCGTATTTTTCTCAAAAACTACTGAACCTATCAAGTTCAAAACAATTTTCCTAGAAAGTGTTTACAAAGTTCTACTTTGATGATTTTTTTCATATTTTTTAAACATATGGTTCAAAAGTTAGAGGGGGGGGGGACGCACTTTTTTTCCTTTAGGAGCGATTATTTCCGAAAATATTAATATTATCAAAAAACGATCTTAGTAAACCCTTATTCATTTTTAAATACCTATCCAACAATGTATCACACGTTGGGGTTGGAATGAAAAAAAATATCAGCCCCCACTTTGCATGTAGGGGGGGTACCCTAATAAAACATTTTTTTCCATTTTTTATTTTTGCACTTTGTTGGCATGATTGATATACATATTGGTACCAAATTTCAGCTTTCTAGTGCTTACGGTTACTGAGATTATCCGCGGACGGACGGACGGACGGACGGACGGACGGACGGACAGACAGACATGGCGAAACTATAAGGGTTCCTAGTTGACTACGGAACCCTAAAAATTATATATTGAATACATTAAGTAACTATAAAGTGCTTATCTATTTGTATTATCATTCTGCACTTTTCTTAACTTTCCCACATTTCTATAAAATGTCGAAGAGTGCTTAAATGGTCGTCGTCGTTTATTATTATTTAATTCGCTCATATTTAAATGATTCAAAGCAACCAGTCCACAACTTCACAAGACAGTTTGAGAAACCTTCGTATTTCAGATTGTCATTTGCGGATACAGTGGTTTAGGAGCAGTTCGGTAATCAGACCTACACATGTGTGTACAAATTCTGTCAATGTCACTGTCAGAAACCGTTCTGACAGTGACAATGACAGCCACAAATTCGTCCACATGTTGTTACCGTTATGTGTGCAAACGTCGACTAATAAAGTGTCGTTAAAAGTCATTCTGACAGTGACATTGACAGCCACAAATTCGTACACATTTTGTTACCGTAACGAGTGCACACGACGACTACATTTTGTTATTGTATCAATACGGTCGCATTGTTTGCACGACGTTACCACGCGTTATGTCACATTTGACAGTTAGTTACTGATTTGAAGATTTTGCGACTGAAATGGTTGTATGGGGTATTTATTTATACGCACTTATGTATGTAGTGAAATTTAAGAAAAAAGAGGGTTTATGTATTTGATTGGTGGATTTTGCAGTTTGCTGTCAGAAAGACCTGACGCTACAGTATCGCCGCCTGGCGAAAAAAGTCATTCAGAAAACCCTCAAATCGTGCTCAAAAATCAATCCATTTATAAATTTATATCACAAAGTAAAAATTACCATTCAGATTTCCATAAAGTCTAACTTAAATAGAAAACAGAGATCCCCTGTTATTTTACGGTTCACTGAATAGACTGGAAGCGATTCGTTTTGTATGTAAATTACCGTATAGTGACCCGTCTTCATTACTTTTATGTGTAGTTGATTACAGATTGCCCTCATCCATCAATGAAGTTTCAATTAAAATCCTTAATTGCGAGATCTGTATCGCATAATCTAATCCAGGCCGATTCGCAGTGCCTGAGTTATAGCACTTATAGGTACCTAACTTTGGACCCATTTACACCACTCGCGAACTCGCATACGATTTAAAACTTTGCGGACTGTTGCAATGTTGCCGTTGAGGTTGACATACATTGTTACAGCATACCGTTCAAAAAAATATTGCATAAAATCAGTTGAAAAAATGTTTTCATTGTGTATTGAACTGTTACCACATAGCGCCCTCGTGACAATTTGCTCACATATTCATAATGGTCAAGCTTTAATGAAACACGTAAATAAGTTCTCGCCCCATGTAAATAAGCCGTTATAAAATGAACTTATAACATCGATTAGATGCTGCAATCGATTGATCTTTAAAAAATAATCTTAATAATAATCTGGATTTAATATTCACCATATCTCGCACCAATAAATAAGATAGGAGCAAGAAGCTTTGCGTGGAATACAAATCAATATGAAGGAATTGCAGAAAATTCGGATTCTCACTTCTCAGTGAACTATGATGAGCTCGTGTTTTTCACGCCACAAATTAGAATTAGAATTATTGGGGGAGGCTGATGTTTTGTTATTATGGACGTATTTGCCCCTTGTAATTAGTAGAATATTTAGTATGTACTGGTTGTACTCGTCTCGTATACCTTACAAATACAACTACACTTACAACTTCTGGGCAGCTCTACTGTGCTCCGTGCTGTCGGACTTTGAAAACGAAATTCGGATTTGCAAGTCACGCTCGTAACAATTTAGTTTTATAAATAGTAATAATAAATAAATCAATTAAAACGGATACGGATACGTCTGGAGGACATCATCATCATAACTCGTATACCTACTGGTTCTATGAAGCCATTGTGCTCGATTTCTAGCCAATTAATTACACTCTCAAACTGGTTTAGCTGGTATAAATATTTCCTACGTCATAAACCTCAATAAAATTATGCACTTAATCAAAAGTAATAGGCAGATTTTTTAAACAATTCTCAATTGTTAAACAAAAAAAATCGTAGTGTATTTTTATGCAAGTGCAATTTTTGTAAAAATCGCTTATCGCCCCTTGATTACTAATACATTTTTATTCATAAATATAAAGACCGGTAAAGGTACCTAGAAAGCAAAAAAGTAATGTTCGCACACTCCCGCTCCTTATTCCCTTCCCTATTAAGTCACTAAATGACTTATTAGCAAATGATATAAATTTTATTCCTATAAAAAGACGAACGGGAAATTCTAATGGCCGTTTCTGATGTAACTTGACACATGTAGGGCAGTGCTTATAAAGTTATGTGATCAAGATCTGCAACAGTGTAGGTAATTAGTATTTATTTAGTTTTTTGCAGACTTATTTATTTCTGAGGACTAACTGTCGGATCGCTTCCTTCACGAATGGACAGAGCTCAGGCCCCGTAGCCGAATGGCATTTCTCCGACGCCAAACGAAAGCGATACGCCGCTGGCTCTGTCGCGCCAATACGCAAGCGCGATAGAGATAGATATCTACTAGCGCTTCGTTTCGTGAGCGTTTGTGCCATTCGGCTAGCCGGCATTTCTCCGACGCCAAACGAAAGCGATACGCCGCTGGCTCTGTCGCGCCAATATGCAAGCGCGATAGAGATAGATATCTACTAGCGCTTCGTTTCGTGAGCGTTTCGTGAGCGATTGTGCCATTCGGCTAGCCACCCTGAGCCGCCAGACTTTCCTCATTTTCTCAAGGTTGAAACTTTGGAATAATGTAGAGTTCGTATCGACGTAATGTCTGCATATTAATTCTGTGATATTACCTAGTTCGGCCCGTCGGCCATTTTTTTGCTATAAGGTTTTCTTTTAAACACTAACTTTCCTTAAATTCTCATGGCTGATTTTTATATATGTGTTAGAAAATACTATTAGGAATTGATAATCATCATTTCCTATTTATTTGTGCCGGCCGTAGCTTGAGAAATTAGAGTAAGTTAGAGAGACTTTCATTTCAAGCGTCTGGTAAAAGTTATGGCCGGCGGAAATGGTCAGGAATTGATGATTATCAAATCAAATCTGGACAAATTCCTATTGTCCAGAAGGCATGTGCCTTGGTTCGTATCGTATAGTCAAACATATCGTTAGGTTAAACTTGACAGGTTCGCGCGCCATCGTGCAAAATTGCCAAGCGCGACTCCTGGCTTGAGTGACTTGAATGCAACTATTGCATATCGATATTGGCTATAGAGTGACGTTAATTGTGGTTTGATTATGATCTGATTAGGCATTATGATTACTGATTACTAATCAGTGATTAGGTACACACACACGTATTGATTTATCGAGAGCGTTAAACCATCAAACACGCACGTGTTGCAGTCTTTTACTCTATTTACAAGCAGCTTGTAAAAATATTTGGCATTTACCTGTTTCTAATTTAAAACCTGTAGACATGATATATAGGTAAGGTTCATATTGAAGCCTACTCTAATCATACGATTTAATCACCTGAGTGTAATTCAAAAAGCGTCTCTTCGCCTTCAGTACATTATGTACTGAAAGCATACGATTTAACGTTTTAGCTAGAAAGTGGTATGACCGTACCACTTTCTAGCATACACCTAAAACGTTCACCAGACCTTATAGACCTAGACTTCCAGTCCAGGTGCCGTAGCGGAATGGCATTTTTGTGACGCGAAACGAAAACGAAACGCCGCGAAAGGTTGTCTGGCTCTGTCGCGCCAATACGCAAGAGCGATAGAGATAGATTTCTACGAGCGTTTCGTTTCGTGAGCATTTGTGCCATTCGGCTACGTCCAGACCAGAGTTCCTAGTAAAATGAATTGAATAACAGATCCGTTGCCTTTTAATCTACATTTCAAAACAAACAAACTATTTACCTGAATAATCATTTTAACTTATTGGCAACCAGCGAAAAGGATCTCTTATTTGAGAATATTGAGATAGAATTTCCGTACAAGTCTTGATCTGAGCTTCGGGTTCAATTACTAATGAAGTTCATTGAATGAAGGTGTGAAATGAATGTGTAACTAAACCACTCCGTATATAATTACAAACTGATATCTAATTACAGTGCCAGCCATAGAATACTATTGATACGACACGGATACGAACGGTATAAATTCTTACATATCACTTAACACGCTATTCTATTCATACAAGAACTGAATAAAGATGAGAAACGCATTGTAATTAGATGAACAAAAGCAGGGCACACAATACTGGTGATGAATATTTATTGGCTTATCGTATTTTTGCAAGCAGATGGTCTTATTATTTTCCCCTCACTAGCTCGGAAACACGTGTTTTGTCCTTTAATACCAGCGGGTAAAAACGTATTTTATCCACTAGTGGATAAAGTTATTTGACCTTGAATATAGTAATTTTTTCTGCTTTTAAATTGATAAAAGTGAGTGAATCTAGTGATGACGATGTTTTACCACCTGTGGAACTACTGGAAGCAGTGATAAACGCGTTTTTTGCGTTGTACTTTCCTCGCTATAGTGAGGGGAAAAGTTTTGTGTTACACTCGGGTGCAAATGTATTTTACTTCTCGTGTGTTAAAAAACTCGCAAGTTCAGGATTCTTTCCACACTCGGCGTTAAAATACAACTTTGCACCCTTGTATGACAAATAACTATTAATTATTATACATGGTAATTTTAGTTTGACACAATTAATTTTACGTTACTACTAGCTTTTGCCCGCGGCTTCGCTCGCGTTAAATTCAAAAATTGCGGAATGCTCCATACAAACTTGCACCCCCATTTTAGGGAAGTGGGGGGTTAGAAAGAGACAAAAAGTAGCCTATGTCACTCTCCATCCCTTCAACTATCTCCACTTAAAAAATCACCTCAATTCGTCGCTCCGTTTTGCCGTGAAAGACGGACAAACAAACAGACACACACACTTTCCCATTTATAATATTAGTATGGATATCATGGGTAATGTAGATCGAGACTCATCGAGAGAGATCGGAAGAGCCTCTCTCCGTTGGGGAAAATTATGCGACTCTGCGTAGATGGCATTACTACTATTAGCTATATCGAAGGGTCTATCGCTAAAATTGAAAATTTGCTATCTTTCTCTATCAATTTTGCATATTTATCCGAGCGATAGAGATGCACGCGATATTTTGATTGTCTCATTTTCTTCACGAAATTTTGAATGTCTTATTTCACGGTAGACTCAAATGATAGGTTTATTGATATGAGTACCTAACAGTGCTGTAGTCTGTGGACAAACAGTGTCATAGCAGTAAACACTGTCAACGTATCCTCTATTGTTAATATTGCCAATCAGTCAAAAGTCGTTTTCTAAGTTTTTATGTTTCACCCATTACGTGGTATTGGAACCGCTGAAAGGAAATAACAATAGCTAAGTTTCTCGACAGACAACTTCAGAGAAATGTCTGTAGGAAACAATAGGAACTGCCGCGTTAGAACAATTAAGGTTTCCGTAAACGATTAACAGAAAGCATTCGAGGGTAAGTAGGTATTCTTTTTATTGCTCATTAATGGCCGATTGTATTGATTATTGCATATTTTTAGAGTCCTGCGCAAAACTGTTCGCGGAGCTTTCAGGAGATTCGGTCACAGTATAAGGATAAATCAGTAGTTAATCTCCGGCAGCGGCGACGCGGTCGTTACTACTGCGCAAGGTCACGCAGGGTTGTACCTGTGCTACTGTCCTACTCGTAGTAACTGTGTATGGCGCTATGCTAGTACCAACGCTCTTTCTACCTTTTTATCTAATAAAGATTCAAGTACGTGTTTGTTTCTTAAATACTGACGAAATCGTATTTACATAAAATGTTTGAATAGATGTTTGCACAATATTTAAGTAGGTACCAAACTTTCGAGCTAGATAGATCGCAGCATCTACCTGAATGTCGTTACAGATAAATCCTTATTGATTTTAATGTGTCATTCTAGCTTTAAATCTCACTTTTACGTGCTTTTACGCCATTTACGTAAGCAATAATGTACCTAACACTGCAAAAATATAACAACCACTTACTTTTCTGGGTGTCTAGGAATTCTAAAGAACATTCTGACATTTCCGCATTTTGAGAACTGTTCTCCATACACCCATAAACACTACAGTAACGAAAATGTCTTCGGTGCTGACATAATTTTTTCCCGAACTCAACACGTCAACACAGCGCGCGAACGCGGCCCCGACTGTCCAGCCCAATACTTACCAGTTTCGCATGTATTCGGTGCATATGGAGAGTAGTTTCCGACACACCGCGCGGAGTGAAGTTTGTTAGAAGAGTTATTACTGCTTTATACTGTGATTCGGTCCTTCAAATCAGTTATTGCTTTATTCCTTTATGAATCATCATCATCCTCCTTGCGTTATCCCGGCATTCGTCACGGCTCATTGGAGCCTGGGGTCCGCTTTGACAACTAATTTCCAAGATTTGGCGTAGGCACTAGAATTACGAAAGCGACTGCCATCTGACCTTCCAACCCGAGGAGTAACTAGGCCTTATTGGGATTAATTAGTCCGGTTTCCTCAGGATGTTTTCCTTCACCGAAAAGCAACTGGCAAATATCAACTGACATTTCGCGTCTTTCCTTTATAATAACAGCATAATTTTATCGAGTTTGAAACTAATTTGTTTCATGAAAACATTATTTACGCTGAGAGCTATAGGTATAAATGAATGGCAAACTTTATGAGTCGTGGTAAGTTGCCAATATCTTAAGATTTATGTTGCGTTTCCTTTGGCCGAGCCGGTCATACCACTTTCTAAGCATCTTCAACCGAGTTTACTTATCCACTTGATATAAATATTATTTAACGACTTGGCATACGATCTACATTTGTTATATGATTTCTCCTTGAGCACCCGTGTAAATTAACTTTTGATGCATCATTTTACACTTTGTGTAGTCTATATTTTCTCCAATGACTTGACATTAGCATACGATTTATATTATCTACAGCACATAGCCGAGGCATCAAATTAACCATCAGTCATTCAGTATCATTACCATGATCTGGTAAAACCACAGTCTTGATTATTATCCGCTTTGTGATGACTGATACATTCAAATGGCAAGAAATCATTAGACGGTAGTATTGTTCTATTAGCTTTTACCTATTACTCTTCGAGTTATAAGCTGAAAATAAATATTATACCTACCTACACGAAAGAAAAAACGACTAGGTACTTAAGCCCACTTGTGGCCGAGCCGGGGGCTTAAGTATACAGCTAGTCGTTACTCACACGTTTTCTATTCATCTAATTCTACGCTGATATTCCGAATATACACCTATACACCTTCATTAACGTTTGTCTCTGTAATTCTTTATTTATTTCAAATTATATTTAATTCACCATCTGTGTAGAATGAACGAAGTATCTGCATAAGCCACGTTGTTGATGCAACTTGCGACGCACGCGACGCGTGTGACCTGATAGAAATGCTCTCGCGCACACATCATAGGATGAATCTCGATTTATGTCGACATGTCATTCCAACATTGCAGAATACGACCGTCTTCTCTGAATTGCTTTATCTCTTGTTTTATTTTTGGTTCAAATTTAATAACATTCAGAACGCAATATATAGGTTATTATATAGGTTCCTAAGCCTCGGCGTTGATGCCATTCGCGACGCGTGTGAACGATAGCGAACGCGTCCTTCGCTCACACACTACAGGTGAACCTTTAAATTGACTTGACCTTTCAATAATGCTGAATTAGATCGCCCCATAATGCCACACGAATTCTGAATAACATAAAGATGGTATAATTAATTAGATAGCTCAAAGTTGAAGCTGGATGATTTAAACACTGAATTTCACAAATTTTAATACATATGTATATTTTTCTGTCACCTTAATTGGACACCCTATTGGAGTAAAAACTAAAAATGACCGATTTTCCATATACCTTGTAAATCGCAAATCAGTTCTTTAAGGAAATTGGTTTTATCTTGAAAACCACAGTATTTAATCTCTAGATCGGCCTGTTTATAATTAGCTGTGGAGGGTCAGTTACATATCATTAGAACGGTATATCGTCATTATTATAAGACTATCCTGTATAATTATTAGTTGCAAGAGGCTCTTCACATACTCCGTCATGATGGCTTTATAAGATAATGGTTCAGTAAAAACAGTGTGAAAATGCAAAATTACTTCATCCAATCTACATAAACATACTCTTACCTCCTTCATGATATTACTGTATTAAGTACTGGGTTTCAACTTCGTAATCTCATCAATCAATCATTGTAAAAACTCCACGACATATCCTATATACTGAACTTGAACCCTGATGTAAACTAATGAATTTCTTGGAAGCTTTAGAACTTACTTCAGTATGTATGGCATGATAGCGTAATTTCGCACTTCTCGCTAAAACGCACGCGTTTTCATTTAGAATCTCTATGTCCCCTCCCCTTAGAGTCCTTAGACTTTCTTTATCTACGCTACTATAATACCTACCTATACTTAGTAAAAAATAATGAAACACGCATGTTAACATAATTAACATCCAAAAACAACGGATGCTTGACCACCAGCGGTCGAGTGTTGGATAAATACGGAGTGTTGACATAATCGGAATGCTTCATCAGGCTGCGTGACTGCGCGGAATTCCGAGAGAAACGCCGCCGTTGGTGCCTATTAGGTACCTTTTAATACAGTTTGTTCCCGACTGGTAGTTCTTGTCTAGTATATTATGAACCCTATCTCAACTTACCTTTATTATGTAATTAGTAGGAGAACTGAGAACTAGTAATCGCCGAAAACTGCCGCACGCCCTCAGGTTTTGATTTCAAATTCGGTCAGCCCCGTGATTAGGTATGTTTTATAAGTATATGCTACCTAAAAGCGCAGTTTTCCGCATACCCACTACAAGAACTTCGCAATAGTTTTATTTCTGGTAGTAATATTTGCCAATGGGTATATATTTAGAGCTGCCACAGTATAAATACGCAACTGCCCAAATAACTAGCATGGAGTTGATTTCCCATAGTATTAAAATTGCTTGTATCTTCCCCACCGATACAACTTCACACATGACCAATAAAAGCGTTAGTTACGCTTTGTGAATAGTCCCGGCCATTAGTCTTGCTTGTTCGACGTCGGCTGTCGTTAACAATAACTGCCGAAGTCTAGGCTCGAGTATGAAAGTGAAAATCCGAAACAATGTGTAGCTAAAGCCTCAGGCAAGGGCAAGACTGGTCAGTCAGTACCATAAAACTAAGTTCTTACAAAGTACACCTACCACGGCCCACACAGGTAACTAAGTGTGTTTTCACATTATCCGATCGGATATCGGATGTCGGAAGGATTTCAAAGGCAAAAATCAAAGATGGCGGCTTCAATGTATGGAATATCGGATCGGATAATGTGAAAACGCACTAAGTAAGGGTTTCCACACTGTTCTACCGAATATAGAATGTCAGATGCCCGTTTGAAAAACAGTTGCTGTAGCTATTACGCCAATCTAATAACATTGTCGAGCCCTTTTATTTTTGCAATTAGTTATACTTACTTTCTTTTGAACAACAAATCGTGTTACAAAAGTAGCATATCATATTCAAATATTTAATTAAATAGTCTTTAGGCACGAGTGTTCGCATGAGTGAGGACAGGTCTCCTCAATGACTCGAAACATATCGCAACAGTCGCGATATAATAACGTGAGTACAAGCGTATATTGATTAAATATTTGAATATGTCTCACGAAAGTTGAATATATACATATACTAGCATATCGTATAATATGTATTATGTACTCTTCGAACACCTACTTTGGTGTCAGATATTTTTGCAGCCCTAGTTGTTATGTAACATATTGCTGCAGTTGACTGTACCTATGCTAGAAAAATAAGGAAAATTACATATTTTAATGTCTTTATTTGTACGACATTAAATATTTATGAAGGCATCCATAAGACAACATCTCTTAACATCTTCATCTTGGTTAACATCTCGCGAAACTTCTAAAACGAATTCAATCAGTCGCACAACGTGACATATGTAATATCAATATCATTAACACACTCTCACTTTTCCCTTTTTTATCATAAATACTTAAATTAAATATTTCCATTGACTTATAGTGAGGTCAGGCTATCAGATTTGGTCGATTTGGTATATTCCACTTCTAAACACAGTAATTATTTAGAGGAAAAAAAATACACAGTCAAGTCACCCATTTTAATTGCTCTCAAATGTATAATATTAACGAGCAAAACTATAATGTAGTCGCCTGAGACCCAAGACTTTTTTTTTAATTTGGTACCCTCAGGTCTCAGTATTTGGCAGTCGCTTTCGTAAAACTAGTGTCTACGCCAAATCTTGGGATTTGTTGTCAAAGGCTCTCATGAGCCGTGGCGAGGAGGAAGTAAGAATGACCTCATTCTTATTCAATTAAAGATTTAAATGGATTGTGGAATACCTAATATATTAGTACAAAAAAAAGTTTACGGTCTCAGGAAGATGTTGTGTAGGCGGCCTAATAATGGAACAACTTGTCATATTGTCAAACGTGAAATTGGTATAGTTATTTGTTTAACAAGGGGGAAAAGATGTTGTTTTACCGCACGTGCCAACATTGATACCTGACCTGAGCAAGCGAAAGATTTCAATATTAAACGCCGAGCGTAGCGATTGGTTCAAGTCAAGAGGTGGAATTTTAAGCATTGCGATTTGCGAGGGTTTCAAGGCACGAAGGTTAAACATATCACCTATTCTAAACCTAATTGACGAAATATATTAAAGTTTGAATCAAACTGATATACAGGAAACCAAGATGAAAACTGCAAACCCGGTATTTGAATAGCAGTGTAGGTAGAGTATTGATAGAGCCTTTATTTGTCCGCCTCCGCACGTCGCACTCGACTCATGTTGACCGTGCACAAATACGAGGGAGCCAACCGAGAGCCTCAGAGACTGCTTTTGGAAATAACTTGGTTAATTGACTAGCCACTTTAAAATATGGATGCATTTGTGTTTACTTTTGAATAGGTTACAAGGAAAAAGGTTCAATACATTTATATAAGGTGCATTTTAGGGTAATTCCGAAAGTCGTCTAATTTTGAAAGTCGCATAAAAATCTCTTTCGAAACCCGAGCATTTCTGTCATTCGGAATTACCCTAATGCACTTTAAACTTCTCTTACAAAATCGATTTTGAAAAATGTCATGTTTAGAATTATCCCCTTAGACCAAAATCGGATCAGTAAATAAATAAATATTGTGGGGATAGCTTACACTTACACAGATCAACCTAGCCCCTTAGGAACTAAGCAAAGCTTGAGATATTGAACAGTTAATCTAATAATCAGGTAACATCAGTACATACTCGTACTTATTTACTTTAGCTACCTTAACTGTCGGTCCTTCACATTCTATCTGTGTCGATTAATTTCGCCAAGTTTTATGCTTATAAAATACCCAACCAGAAAACTTAGCTCGAGGCAACCGTTTTATGGCCGTCTTACGAAACTCATGGTACTTTACACTCTCACTTCGCCAATGTTCTTATTCAGGTTACAAATGAGATTAGCATTAATTTTACATTTGCATCGCGTGACACTAGTCATTTAGACCGCCTGGTGCCGCGACAATCACTAGTTATTTGAAAATTAAAATACAATATCACTTTTAGGTGTTGAGAGAACAAAAGGTATAATAATATGCCATAATTGTCTGCCTCACTCTAAAGAAATAAATACCCATCTCTAAAGATTAACGATTAGAACTCTCAGCCACGTTGTAATTATCCATAATTGAAATTTTCACGTCCAACCTCCGCTCCGGCACAAATCATGTCTCCTATTCGCTAGGTGCACGGCTAGTGCTGCCCTCGTTATGTAGGCTTTTCTATTTTAAATCTTATAAAGTCATATCTAATGTTGAACATGTCCAGAAGCTAACGCGTACCTATTTGTGATCAGGCGCTAGTCCTTCACGCATATTGTCGAAAGATGTTATTCTATCCAACATATTCACTGGCTGTTCGCGTTGTTTTTTTATCGATCTTTATGAGGTGACGGACCCAATAATGGACAGTTTATAGCATTACTTCCCATCAAACATGGCTAAGAACTATCTCGACTAATTCAGCTTTCAAATAAAAAAACGTAATCTAAATCGGATCATCCGTTCGGGAGCTACGATGCCACAGACAATACAGAACACGTCAAACTAACAGCACAGCACCCGTCGTTTTTGCGTCGGGGCTTAAAAACTAAGACTACCAAAGGCTAATCCATTAACGGCTCACTCCATTGTTCCAGGCGACCAGCGCACACTGATGTATGACACCCGCATGCGAGGATGCGTGAGGAGGAGCTGGAGGTGGCGCTGAAGGTGGTGATCGTTGGCGATGGAGGGGTCGGCAAGAGCAGCATGATCCAGCGGTACTGCCGAGGGACCTTCACGAGGGATTACAAGAAGACGATTGGGGTTGACTTCTTAGAGAGACAAATCGAGTGAGTATACTGAACAGGTTTCTATAAGGAACAAGAGGTGGTGCTGAAGGTGGTGATCGTTGGTAATGGAGGGGTCGGCAAGAGCAGCATGATCCAGAGAAACTGCCGAGGGACCTTCACGAGGGATTACAAAAAGACGATTGGTGTTGACTTCTTGGAGAGACAAATCGAGTAAGTATACTGAAGAAGTTACTCCAGAAACTACAGGTGGCGCTGAAGGTTGTGATCGTTGGCGATGGCGGCGTCGGCAAGAGCACGATGATAATACCGAGTGACCTTCACTAGGGATTACAAGAAGACGATTGGTGTTGACTTCTTGGAGAGACAAATCGAGTGAGTATATTGAACAAGTTTCTATATGGAACACGAGGTGGCGCTGAAGGTGGTGATCGTTGGCGATGGAGGGGTCGGTAAATCCAGTATGATCCAGAGATACTGCCCCGGGGCCTTCACTAGGGATTACAAGAAGACAATTGGTGAGGACTTCTTGCGGAGCACAAATCGCCCGAGTATACTTGAACAGGTTTCTATATGGAACAAGAGGTGGCGCTGAAGGTGGTGATCGTTGGCGATGGAGGGGTCGCGTATGATCGAGATACGCACTAGGGATTGTGCAAAGCCGACTTCTGGAGAGACAAATCGAGTGAGTATACTGAACAGGTTTGAACAACAGGTAGCGCTGAAGGTGGTGATCGTTGGCGATGGCGGCGTCGGCAAGTCCAGCATGATCCAGAGATACTGCCGAGAGACCTTCACGAGGGATTACAACAAGGCGATTGAGGTTGACTTCTTGGAGAGACAAATCGAGTGAGTATATTGAACAGGTTTCTATAAGGAACAAAAGATGGCGCTGAAGGTGGTGATAGTTGGCGATGGCGGCGTCGGCAAGTCCAGCACGATCCAGAGATACTGCCGAGGCACCTTCACCAGGGATTATAAGAAGACGATTGGGGTTGACTGTTTGGAGCGATAGATTGAGTGAGTACTCAAGTGGTGCTGAAGGTGGATAGAGATGTTAGCAAGTCCGACATGTTCAGTGTTACTTTTATTGATCACATAACCGTTATATGCGCAGCGAATATCGTCAATGGGTGACAGCAAAATTTATATTTTTATTGGTTTTGTATTGATTATTGTGACATTCTTCGTTTCGTGTTTAATGGCGAATGCCACAGGTGGACCGTGCCTATTTTAGTAATCAATACGATAGCTAAACAAACGCTAAAGAGTTAATAGCTAAATTTGAATGTCGAATCGCTTGTTTTGTCAGAATATGTAAATTAGCGATGAATATCTGGCTTAATTAATCATGTTACGATATTCGGCGTTTCCGTTGAATGAGTTACGACTTCTTACGTTCTGCCTTGTCAAATTCTTAACCAAATTAGTGGAAATAACATGATTTAACTAATTATATAAGACGGTGTTGTATAATGGATAGACGTAGAGAAGAAATGTTAACTTATACATATGTTATGATTATAATGTCGAATTGAATGGAAATTAAAAAATATTCACACACGTAAGTAAGTAAAGTATAATTTTAGGTTTAGCTGTTACGCGTGTTACGAGTACGGACTATCTAGGTTAATAGGCATGCAGTTCTATATACCTTTGTCAGATTTCTGCCACATAATTATACACCGTGTTTTTATTGAATTCCGTTAACTTCGGCATATAAATAGTTAGGTCCATTCGGCATATAAAGTGTATATTGAGCACACCTTAAATTTAATTTGATATTAATTCCTCGGAATTGCTCGGAAGTGATCCTTACATCCGATATCGGAGCGGACAATGTGAAAACGCACTAAAGAGCTGGTTTTTTACTAAATTTTAATAGTATTTACAAGATTAAAATAGAGTTGCTAAACCCTTCCCGGGTTCCCCTACGAGTCAAGTCTGTTAGGTTTATAACGGCTCTGTTTCCCATTTCAGAGGTGCTATTTCAATGTTCTCATGTTTCAAATTAACATTTTAATTATTCCAATGAAAACAATGATGAAACTTGATATTATAAACGGAAGCCAGTTTCACGATTCACCGAACAGATGTACACGATAACCAGACTAGTTTACTAGTTAATTAAAACAGCGATCGGTCAATAGGTACTAAATATTAAAATAGTTTAAGAGACCGCAGCAAGCTCTGTTCTCCATACAAACGTAGTTACGATCTCATTTCAAAATAACGTGTTGAATCCATACATGGATATCCATTATAAATGGAAAAGTGTGTGTGTCTGTTTGTTTGTCCGTCTTTCACGGAAAAACGGAACAACCAATTTACGTGATTGATTTTTAAGTGGAGATGGTTGAAGAGATGGAGAGTGACATAGGCTAATTTTTGTCTCTTTCTATCCTTTCACTTCCCTATGGGCGGTGGAATTTTGTATGGAGCATTCCGCGATTTTATAATTTAACACGAGCGTAGCCGCGGCGCGGGCAAAAGCTATTAGTATACCGGGTGAAACAAAATTGGTAATACAATAGTACATTACATCAGAGGCCGGGAAAATTTTCCGGCCATCTACTACGGATAGGGATACGAGGCCAATCCGTTTTCACGCCGAGGCATGTATATGCTTTTCTCAAACATAAATGAAATAATAAAAAAATGTCTAAAGGACAATATTTTATAAAAAAAAGTTACTTTGCAGGCCTAGGCAGGCCTAAAAAATGATTAAATCCCTTTACAGTCCTCTCGAGTTGTTGCGCCACTTGCGCCCAAAATATACTTCCCAGCCCATTTTAATAAAGACAATATTTCATTGCATGTTTGAGAAAAATAATTTTCTGGATCTATTCTAAGATTTTACTATGGGACCATCTTCGAAAACATCACTTCAAAATCTACATCTTCATACAAATTATGAACCCAACTTTTGATATGATTCATTATTATGTACCCATTTCTCCATACTAATTCCTTGCAAATTTGTATACATATTAATGAACTCGATACCAGAATTTACACATTTTTTTTGCCGAATTCGATATAAGTCCCATAGTAAAAGTTGATCGTAATCATGAATAGATCCAGAAAATATTATTTTGTATTACCAATTTTGTTTCACCCGGTATTATATAGAGCGAAAGTTAATTGGTATATTGTTTTTTTTAATAATTTATCGGTGTTCTATCGGATACATTCTGAAGAGTGCACACAAAAACTTCACGACCTAATCCCTCCTTCCCGTCCAGTCTCTAATGAACTCGGTCCATTAAAAGCAAGAGTGAATTGAGCAATTCCCTAAAAGTTTGTACATTTGGATCACGTCTCCGATTTTGATAAAAATTGATAGGCTGATAGAGTCCATGATGCTGAGCAAGATCCGATTTTTATCCAAATCGGAGACGTGATCCAAATGTACAAACTTTTCGGGAATTGCTGGAATAGGCTGTCAGAGGCTCTGTCTTCACTTTCCATCAGGTGTCAATCGCCGTCATCGCCGATCAGTCTAGAACTAACATAACTACAAAATTAAAAATTTGAAAAACCCCCGACATAGTAGATCGATTGTCATGCAACATGGCTAAGAACATTCCCGACTAACTCAGCAGCTTTCAAACAAAAAAATCTAAATCGATTCATCCGTTCGGAAGCTACGATGCTACAGACACGCACACAGAAAGACACGTCAAACTTATAACACCCCGTCGTTTCTGCGTCGGGGATTAAAAAAAACTCATTAAAAATAAAATGAGAACAAAAGTTCATTTGTATAGGAAGGTGGAAGCTGGATTCCTGCCGATCTTTTTGCGGGCTCTTAAAGTATCCATAAATTGGTGCCGGTTAGTCCCACAAAGGTTAACTTTCAAAGATGTAGATTTCTAGCAATAAGTTTAATCGGGTTTGTAACAATAGCTAATTAGGTCTACCTAACAAGCTCTCAAACAGAGAAATCTGATTAGTTTAAACTTCACCGCTTTTGCCTACTAACGTAAAATAAACATAAGGCTTTAAGAATGTCACAGCGATAAATTCCTTAACGACAGAGTTATCTTTGTGACACACTCAGTAAGTAGTAAGTTTATCTGTCTTTTCGTTAGAGAATATAAACTTTCATGAATCTTAGAACAGCATCGTCAGAATGTTATGTTACTTACTATAAATGTATGAACCTATGTAAGTACATAGGTTCCCTAGTTATATCTATAGATTACGTGATAGGTACTTTTAGGATTCAACCCGATTGAGTGACTACCGCGTACGTCGTTGTGCAATTCTACGTGGTAGACGCGCCTTTTAAATAAGTAGGTACAAGGATAGGTATACTTAATTCAAAAATGTCAGCTTCGAAGCACTATTTTATAATGACAATTCATAAATAAGACTATCTACAAGGGTACCTAACTACTTAAATGATCATCAACATACATTAGGTACATTACAATACATTAAATTTCAAGAAGTCAACCAACTTTATCTGTCCAGGATCGATGGCGAGGAGGTGCGGCTCATGCTGTGGGACACGGCGGGGCAGGAGGAGTTCGACGCCATCACGAAGGCGTACTATCGCGGCGCGCATGCGTGCGTGCTCGCCTTCTCGACTACAGACCGGGATTCCTTCCTCGCGCTGCACTCGTGGAAGCTCAAGGTACGTGGAGTGGCCACGGTGACGTCACCAGGCGAGCTACCGCGGCGCGCATCACCTTCTCCGCCACAGACCGAGATTCCTTCCTCGCGCTGCACTCGTGGGAGCTCAAGGTACGTGGAGTGGCCACGGTGACGTCACCAGGCGAGCTACCGCGGCGCGCATCACCTTCTCCGCCACAGACCGGGATTCCTTCCTCGCGCTGCACTCGTGGAAGCTCAAGGTACGTGGAGTGGCCACGGTGACGTCACCAGGCGAGCTACCGCGGCGCGCATCACCTTTTCCGCCACAGACCGGGATTCCTTCCTCGCGCTGCACTCGTGGAAGCTCAAGGTACGTACGTGGAGTGGCCACAGTGACGTCACCAGGCGAGCCACCGCGGCGCGCATCACCTTCTCCGCGACCGGGATTCCTTCCTCGCGCTGCACTCGTGGAAGCTCAAGGTACTCCACCGTCACCAGGCGGACCATGGTCGCCTTCTCGACTACAGACTGAGATTTCTTCTGGGTTGATGGCATTGCATATTAAGCACAGCACAGGGACGAAAGAAGAGGAATTCTTTACTAGCAACATGTTTTAGAGGAAATCTGATGGAATTAAATAATTCTTCTTCACAGTATGAAAACTTGAGGTGTTATAATTATGATGAAAAACTACGTACATGTACAACAATAAACCGTACTTACCACAAAATATCATAAATCATTTAATGGAGCCGTTTGCTTTCATTGTTGTTTGGGAGAGAATGCACGAGATGCATGTTTGTATTGTATGACAGTGAGTAATTAAGGTCACACTGTCGTTTCTCACAATGCTAATGTTCGCATTTAGAAGCCTTCCAGCTAATCAAATCTAAATGAAATTTGTATTAAGTAGATATGTATTAGTACAGTCACCCGCAATAACATGTTACTGTTGGAAGGCCGGAAAAATATGTGACATGTTCTAATTACAAGACAAATAATAAATTAAAAAAAAAAATAAGAACGTGTCAGATGACTTTCCGGCCTTTCTTGTATTTAGGTAACCTATTATTATAGTTAACTTTACTACGTAGGTATTTACTTTAGTTCTTGTCAATCGTGTACCTGAGCATTTGGGTAGATCCTAAATTGCTATTTTTTAGTTTTTCTTACTGAACATTTTAAGATGTGTGATATCGTATAAACGCGAACACTGAAAGATTTGAGACATAAGTACTTAAAGGTTTACATGACATGAATTTTGAAAAATTCATATGTACCTATACCTATGTATGTGCCGAAACGTCTCTAACATGAGTTAGATAAGATAAGACCACCAAAGAATTGTACTTCATGCACCATTTGAAATATATATCTTGTTTAAGAACAGAGATACGAATATAAAATATAAAGAACGTACCTACTAATTGAAAGGTGCCCGTGTTCATGACATGACATCTATATAATATTCTTAAAAGGATTATCTAATAAGATGGTATGTTGTGTCCTATGTTTCAGGCAAGTAATTTGATCAAAGAGGTATAAGTATGTCTCAAGTTTCTGGGTCTTGGTTTCGGCAAAGTCTTAAATTACAAAAAAAAATGGAACCTAACTCTACCATATCATTGAAGTGCGAACACGTCGGCGGATATTGACAAGCGTCAGGTAATTGTAGGCGACAATGCGAATCGATCGGAACACTCGGAACCATAGATTTATATATTAGTTCGTAAGGACGTGGCATACGGCTACAAAAAATGGCCACGGCACACGAATGCGAGCCAAGCGCGCAGATTATGCGACCAATCGAGCGCGTGATGCGCACTTATCAACCAATTACTTTGCAGCGTTCCACCAAACTCCAAAAAGGATCAAACGAAAATGTCCAGTCGACATATTATGTGTCCAGTCAAGGACAGTTGAAGGTTGAAGGGTAGTCAATCAATATTCAGGCACATCTCGGACACTGGCGATCAAATATATGAAAGAGGCGTGTTCCTAGCACACATCCTAATGATCCTAAGCTTCGTGTAGGTGAACGCGTACCATGCTTGTATGAGTGAGGTATGACAGGTCGACTTTTCGCGTTTTTAACAGGCGGTAATATGCTATGAGGTAACCGAGAGCGGTTGGGCGGCACTTTCGGCGGGGAGCGGTAGTGGCCATACTGTACGATAGTACTCTTTATTATACTATGATTCAGGATAGAAGGATCGGGAGAAGGTCACGACGCTGGCGATTCCTGGGTACTCCAGGTTCTGGGTTGGGGTTTGGTTCGGATCCAGTGGTTACTGGTTATACCCATATTTCTCGGTCCACGGCCTTATCCTTCCTTGTGATATGTTTGGTCGGAACCGGTTGGCCACGTTGCCGCGGCGCGTGACCGGCACCGCGCGGCTCCAGCTGCGAATGCGGCGGTAATCGCTTGTACACGCCTGCAGCTTTTAGCCGGGCTGTGGTCTCACTTACTGACATGCTTAGATTGGGAGGAAAATTCACTCGTCGGTTCCTAAAATTTGGGCTTTGATGTTGATGTCATGTCATGGCATGAAGTCACAGTCACAATCCATACAAATGGCTTATGCCAGTGATGCCTGTTATCTTATAAGTTAGTGTTAAGTAAGAAAATAATGTTGCTATGGTTACAGGGTGCATGTGGAACTGTAAGTAGACAATCATCTTAAGAACTGTATTAGTAACATGAGTGCAATAAACACATTGAAATTGGGTGGGTTAACTTACGAGATACGTCTTTCATCCATTTGTATTCAAATCAATTCCGGTCATAAATTGCTTTCTTTCGGCAATTTTGCCAAGCTGTTAGCTGCTCACACATTGACATTCTTAGGAGGAAAATTCACATGTTCGCTTCCATTGCATATTCCACAATTTACTTCGAAGTCTAGAGTCGTCCTCTATTTAATAAGCTCCTCTTGGTAGGTACCTACATAAAATTAGTTTATGTGAATGCACTTAAATGTTTACCTATTTATTTAAACTTAGTTCATCATTCGACATCCTGATCGCAAAGATAGCAAAGGTTACGTAAAACATCCTATAACAAGCGCGATCCATTGATAAGCTCCTAAAATAATAGTCCCAGTAAACACTCCCGTGTTATCAGTCGGCATTCGGACACCGATCATTCTTCTCGGTTCGCGTTACCAAACAATGCGCAATGTGCATTAAGCGTTTGATCCTAGTTTTGGCAGTGTTATTTGTAAACTGTGACAGTTCCAGAGAATCTCAATGCATAGATTATTACAAAACGGGAAATAATTTTGATCTGGGTACCCTTCAAGGAAACTGGTACGCTGTGTACTTCTGGCCACCGAACAGCCGACAGAGAAGAAGTTGTGAAGTAGCTAGTTTCAAAAAGTCATCTCAGAGTGAAGTAATTTCACTACAAAACGTTTGTTCCAACTCTAATGTATCTGTGAGCACCAGCAGTGTACAATCGTCGTATGTAAACAGCGTTGGGAAGTTGACCACGGTAACTTACTACGGAGATGACGAAGTCAAATCCCTCTACCGCTCGTGCGATCGGATCTACAAGTATCTGTTCATCCCTGTGAAGGACAATTATGTGATGGGAATCAACTGTTCGTCGGGAGGCCGGGGCGTGCTTTTGGCGAAGAACTTGGAGTCGGCTACAGAAATCCAGAGAATCGTTGAGAGTGTAGATGTCATGACTGGGAGAGAAGGGAGCTCGGACTGTCCTCTGAAACGTTGATTCGTGTAACATGGAACCGTCACAAGAAACTTAAAAGATGAACTATGTCAAAGTGCACTCAATATCATACCTACTTGTAGTTGACTTGATAACCTGTACGTGCCTGTACCTACCAATTGATAACTAAAGTAATAAACCCGTTGTCGAGGTAATATTTAGCATTACAAATGTTACAAGTATACATAGTGTTTGTTAAGTAGAGTGAAACTGAAAATGCGAAACTAACTCATTTTATTTTACTTCCAGGTAGAGAATGAATGCGGAGAAATCCCAACTATCATAGTTCAAAATAAAATAGATCTAATGGACCAGTGCGTCGTTGGACCGTGAGTAACTTTCGTAATTAAGTATGTATCATAAAGTATCGCGCATCCGCTTAAAAACATGCATGCAATTAAAGCATAATAGACTAGGTAACATATAGACAGTTAATGTTTATATCCAGTTGTGATAACATAAGCAAACACATTATTTAGCAAAAGTAACGTTACTTTCAGTCCCATATCAATCTCGTACCTGACATAAATATAAGTAAACAAGATGTAAAGCTCCAGTCTTCGATGGCCACAGCACTGTGATCTGTCTGGGATATAATCACCGTGCACTATTTACCCGTCAGTGTTACGTAAAGTCACAGGCAGCTGCGTGAGAAACGTTACCCCATTCTGTATAGGAGTATGCAAAGGTGCTAAGCTATGAGTATTCCTAACTGTACAATAGCTAGCGATGATAATTATTACAATCATCATTATGTATTTCCAGAGATGAAGCAGAGCTAGTGGCTCGAGCGCTAGGCTGCCGGCTGATGCGAGCGTCAGTGAAAGAAGACGTGAACGTCGGCGCCGTGTTCCGCGCGCTGGCGGCGCGCTGCCTCGCCGACCAGCGGCGCGACGAGGAGGACGTGCCGCCCTGCGCCGTCAGCACGCCCGTCATAGGTCAGTGTACAACACGTCAGTATACTGCTGCAGTATAGCACGTCTGTGAAGATGTGACGTCGGCGCTGTGTTCCGCGCGCTGCTGGCCGACCAGCGGCGCGACGAGGAGGACGTGCCGCCCTGCGCCGTCAGCACGCCCGTCATAGGTCAGTGTACAACACGTCAGTATACTGCTGCAGTACAGCACGTCTGTGACGACGTGACGTCGAGTCATGTTACTCACGTCAAGAACAAGGATGTACGTTAATGAAAATTCCTGCTTAATTAAACGAATTAACGTAAACAGTCGCCAATACCCATCTGGTCGTCGCAACTTACATAAGCACTTACTACATTGATCTTCGGCCACAAGAGTGAAAGTTCACTTACCGAGTGTCGCCATGCACGGCCCTGTACAAGTTAAACACCTTGTTCCAAACTTTCTTTCGATCAGCGAGCATGTCCATTGTCCACTTATGTAGGTATAAGATAAGTATCCACTTGAAAGAGGCGAAAGAGCGACTATTCAGTGAGCACTCGTTTGCGAGTTTTAATTACTTTCATAATGAGGTAGCCTTGGTAACAAAAATATCAGACTACGGAACTATTACAAAGAGTTAAAATAGTACATTACGATACGAGTGCGAAAAAAAGGAAATTCTAAACGGAATACGAAGGGAGTGTTTTAAATCGACACGAGTTACGACTTTTCTTTTTATAGCAAGTGTATCGTACGACGTTTTTCAGTACAGATGGCCCTCCGAAGTTTCGACCTGACATATAATGAACCACTTCTCGCACTAGTGCGTATAAAAAACACCATCTGTACTGAAAAAGTTCTTGCACACTTACCCAATGAAAATATGAGAAGAAACAACATAGAAATTATGAAATATTTTGGAAAAAATCTACATTATGAGTATAATATATCCATGCTGAGGAGTATAATTTTAAAGTATTCAATTTATTTTTTGCAGGCAACTTCACGAACCTGAGCAGCAACGGCACAATCCTGCTGCGGCCGGTGAAGGCGCGGCCCGGCGGCAAAAAGAAGAACGTACTCAGGAACGCTTGCCGGATACTTTAACTGACCAACATACCCTACGGCTGTGGGCTGGATGAGAGCGGGCAGCGCATGCGCGGGGTCATGACCCTCCCCCGTGGAACCTAGCTTGCCCATACAAATTACCCTGCCCTGCCTGGGGCACACACACACACACACATTGACCACGTGACCGCCGAAGAAGACGAAGGATTCGCCCTTGGGGCAGCGATGGCGACGATTACAATATAATGTAATGATTGTCCTCGAGAGAGCGGTCACAAGGCACCTAAACACCTCGTGGGACGCTTGAGTCTGCCATGTCTCCTGGCATCTTGGGTTTTTATACCTATTATGCAAGGGGCCTTTGCTGGTGCCACATGGAAAGCAAAGATCTAACTCTGCAATTAAACATTCGTGTATCGAGGCAAATAGGGACAAGTCAAGTCAGGAAAACAGCACTGACAAGTCAAGTCAGGAAACAGCAGCACAAGTCAAGTCAGGAACGAATGACATTGAGTAGGTATACTAGATGACGATGTACCCGCGCCATATAATTTTATAGTGCTGTGATTATCAAACGCCAACGCCATCTAGTGAACTTATAATGTGACGATTTTCAATCTCGATCAATGAAGAGTAAAAACTCTTGCTGATAAATACTTACAATAGGTTCTATCGTATATGGAAGTCTATCCGACCATATTATTTATAAACTGGACAGTTGGATCTATTTTTTAAAGCTACAAGTTATACGTGTACAGTCGACAACAAAGATGTCAATACAACCATCGTGCAAAAAATATGTATACACGACCTTAATGTACAGACAATTAAGTCCTTTATAAGTATGTATTTTTGGCACTTCAAACGTATGTATATTTTTATTGCTGACTGTAGATACAGTGAGCTGCTAAATTGCATGGAGAAATTATGAGTTCATTGATAAATTCGCCATGCACTTTTGCAGCTAACTGTACCTTCTTTTTTTATTATAAATGGGCTTACTCTTGACCACAGACTAGCCAAAGGCAAAGACGTGGCCTACGATGGAGTGAGCTCGCCCAGAAGATGCCTGTTCACTCTTGATTTGAAGGTTGCCGGGTTATATGAGCTCGGAAATATAGCCGCCGGCAAGGAATTCCACTCCTTGGCAGTGCGCATACCTAATAAAAATCTAGCTTTATGAAATGGGATCAAGTTATGCTCGTAACAAACATATCTATAGATTAGACGTAGGTTAGTTGTACGTGTGTACATATTATGTACGTTGTAGTAATTGTATATTTTGCGATGTGCAATGAATATCTAATGTTAGTTTAGATACCAACAAAATTATATTTTTAAGATAGGTGTATTATTGAATCTGAAATAAAATTAAATGAGATTTCCTATGATATCTTTGTTTACAGTAAAACATATAGAACTTGTACAGGCTTATTTTAACGCTTTGCGATTTGCAACATGTTTCAATAATACATTTATAGTTATAAATTACTAATTCACTCTTGAAACTTAGTCACTATTGTTCATATTGATATTATTAATAGATCCATGACATTGAATCATGTAAATAAATCATACTGTAAAAAATGTGGAAATAAATTATTTTTTATAACTGCTACCATAAGTATTATTTCTTCTCTAGAATAAAGAAATTATTAAAAATAGTATTATCTAAATCTTACATTTATGCTTTGAAACTTTTGATCTAAACTCTCTAGATGGTATCTTGAGTTTTTTTTCTACATCATTTTATCGACATTTCCAATCACTAGTAATTATCTTTGATCATATTTGACGTTTCGTTTGTTTACATGATAGGACAAGTAAAGATGAACCGACTGTACTACTAATTTGAATGACTAGTTTTTGCTAGGTACGGTCAATGGATATCTGAAATTAAACCAAGTTATATAATGTTACATATTTTATTAGACATTAGAATATAAATAAAGAGGTACTTTGGAGTTCCTTACAGTACAAATTGCTAAGCAAGCCCGCCTCCCGGCGCCCGAGAGACGCTCGCAACGCTCGCGCACCTAACAAATACAAGCGGCACACATTCAGACATACCTGGGGCCCATTTCTCGAAAGGTACAAGCCTTGTATTACAAGTGCGCGAACTGTCAAATCGTATGGGTTGTCATGGAAACACACTTGTAATACAAGACTTGTACCTTTTGAGAAACGGGCCACTGGGGCCCGTTTCTCAAAACGGAAAGTTACAAGTTACAAGCGGAAGTCTCTTTCCTACGTGTCACATTAGACATTGACTACCACTTGTAAATTGTAACTTGTAGCCCCAGGCTTGTGGGCCCCAGGGGCCCATTTCTCGAAGCTACAAGTTACAATTTACAAGTTGTCAATGTCTAATATGACAAGTTGGAAAGAGACTTCCGCTTGTAACTTGTAACTTTCAGTTTTGAGAAATTGGCGCCTGAAGGTCCATTTCTCGAATGGTATTAGACTAATATTATTAGTCCACGAACTATCAAATCGTATGGGTTGCCATGACAACACACTAATATTATTAGACTACATAATAACTTTCGAGAAATGGGCCCCTGAGCGGCCGGGGCGCGCAAAAATACAGTCTGACCAAAAAGAGTAGAAATTAGAAAGTGGCAACATCGTAGTGTCGTCTCGTTTTCTCACACATTGATTTGAAAGGGATGACACCACAATGTTGACACTTAATTTCTACTTTTTTTGGTCAGACTGCATCTGAACCTTGACAAGAGGCGTGCTCAGATATTTGTGACCACCTTGACCGCTCGGATATTTTTGATGACCACTGTACAAATGTCCTACAAGAGGTGGCTTCTGAGACGAGAAGTCAGGAAGAAATTTCCGCTTAAGATATCGCATAGCGAGGTATGTCAATTAAAGTGTAGTTAACTCTGTTAATGTAGCGACGCCTATAGACGTTGCTCGCCTGAAAGGGATATTTTCTTCAATCAAAACTTCTTTGAAATCAAATAAATAATTTTCACTACTGGAACCTACGTCCGGTTCACGTCTCTCGGGCACCTAACCTTAAGTACCTACTTACATATTTTTTTTATAATTTTAGTATAATAAATTTCGTTAACATCAAAAAGGCAATTTTCCATATCAATATAAAGACACTCGACTCGCATTTTTATCAAACCAAAGGCGTAAAAATAAGATCATAACAAACGTAAATCACATCGAACCAGGCAATGCGACTAACACAAAAATAAGTAACATTTGTTCAATTTAACTCTAGCTATACGTATATTTTACATATAAAATTATAAAACGCTATGAATGCTTGTGTAACGGCCCAGCCACGACATTGGTCTAAGCGCGACAGCGGTGAGCGGCAGCCATACGTGCGAATGAAAAGTCCCATCGCTGTGTCTCGCTCCAATGTATGGCCGCCGCTCACCGCTGCCGCGCTTAGACCAATGTCGTGGCTGAGCCTTAAGGCCTGAGCGCACGCTCATGTTAGGCTTGCAGCGGGATGCGGCTTGCGCCATGCATGGGAATTTTCATAATTTAGGACACCCCAATTAGCGAAAGTTGTTAACAAAAATTAACTCACTGTCAGTTTCGTGACGATAATTAAGGTGGCTCGCTTTCCATACAAAAAACATCTACCATTTATTTAGTCACCGCACACTACAACTAAATAAAACTATGCGCATACATCTACTATACATTATCCGTCGTCGCGGTAGTGAATGAAATACATTGTTTCATACAGAAATCATGGACAAATCCATGTGAATTTGTTATTAATTTTACGTAAATGTGCGTGCCAAATTTTGTGTACAGACACAGAGCCGTCATATTTCGCGCATTTTTAGTTGACATTGTCATCAGTGACATTTGGCTCTTGACAAGTAATTATTTAAAGATATTGGTTTAGTTAACTCAAGCAGACTCAGAAATAATGACGCATTTTGACAACAAAGATACATATCGTGTATTTCGACACTGCTAATGTAAATCGAAATGGCGTCTCGGTCAAACGACCGACTATGATGCAGAAGATCGTGGGTTCGAGTCCGTTTTTCGTCCGAAGTTTTTTTTAATCATTTGAACTTTTATGGATTTATTAAGTATTTTTTATTTTTTTAATGGAATATTTGACTATTACTATATTGCTTTCCTATTTTTTATTTTCATACAAAAATACAATACAATCCTTTATTATGCCTATTGTTGATAAAATAAAATATTACACGTCTGGTATAATACATTATGTACATAGGTCATAGTGTGGGCATAGTATTAGTAAAGTATTGCATTTACTGAGCTGGTTGACCTATGTTATTGTTGTGTGAATGTTTTTCTTCAACAACTAAATGGTTATATACAAGAATATGGGTAGCTTTTGCACATTGTAATTTTTCCTCAGTCACCCGTTGACCACGAACGCTGTAAAGTGTTTGAAACATCGGGATGAATTTTTAACTCATACTCATTATACGCGATTTAATCCGTTTTCATAGTTTTTATTTCATGAGTAACTATCGCGGTAACTGAAGACAATATTAACTAAATGGTTACAAATAATAATTATCAATTATCATCAATATAATCTGGTCCAGGCAGGCAATTATGGTCGCGTGATAAATGATAAAACATCTGGCCGTCCCTATATAATCGCACTTACTAATAGTGCGACAGGGACGGCCTGATATTTTATCGTCTATCGCGCGACCATGCTACCCGTGCTGTACTAGCTTTTGCCCGCGGCTTCGCTTGCGTTAGAAAGAGACAAAAGTAGCATATGTCACTCTCCATCCCTTCAACTATCTCCACTTAAAAAACATGTCAATCCGTCGCTCCGTTTGGCCGTGAAAGACGGACAAACAAACAAACACACATTATCTTTGGTGAAACAACGAATTCTTCCACTTCAGATTATAGAGTAACCAGCTTTTCCCATTTATAATAAACTAGCTTTTGACCGCGGCTTCGCTCGCGTAAGAAAGAGACAAAAAGTAGCCTATGTCACTCTCCATCCCTTCAACTAAATCCCCTTAAATAATCACGTCAATTCGTCGCTCCGGTTTTGCCGTGAAAGACGGACAAACAAACAGACACACACCCTTTCCCATTTGTAATATTAGTATGGATTTGACATTATTATTTATATTTAAATAATTATATATGTATAGCCCAATTTCGTCGGAAACAGCGTGTTATGTAATGGCGTCGTTGGAGAACAGTCGTCTGTCACGCCGTGAAGGTGCGTTCGATTCCCAGGATTCTATAAACTTTTTGTATTTTTTTGGATATAAATTTCGTATTTTTTACTGACCGAGCAAGAATGGAGAGCCGAAGGTATCAATTTTATCTCAGAGAACATATTGATTTTTTTATTGTCATTTTGATTTTCTATTTATTAAGTTGAGATATAAAACACAACTTTTAATACCCTCGCTAAATATAATATTTTATCGAAATTAGTCCTTAGATAAAAAAAAGTCCACTTGAGTTTTTAAAGCATTACGTTACTCAGTTAACTATTGCATTTTCATTTACTAATTTAAGATTTCAAAAGCGATTTGAATACCCTTGCTCCATCGAAAATAAACAATAATAAACAGTTTAGAAACTAAAATTTATCTATACTTTTTGGAATTTTTTAAAATATCAGATTAGGATAATTATGTTAGAAATTCTGAGTTCGACGAACCCAAAAATTATTACCATGTAAGAGAATAGGTTTTTAATCTTTTTTGTGGAAAACGCTCAGTAACTACTGTACGAGTACATATACATTTATGTATAATAATAAAACAAAAAATAATGTCTCATAGTGTTGTGTTCCTGCCGGTGAGTAAGGCTGCCAGAGCTCAACGAGGGTGCGGGGTGCTGACGACGGGAGGACTTACGGAACTAATTTGTTCCGTCTATTGTCCTTTGAGTTGTCGGCAACCCAAACCCTCCTTTGAACTTGTACACTCCTTTTTGCTGTGCACAGTGCACACACAGCAAAGGGGAGTGTACAAGTTTCTAATGGGGCGGCAACGCGCATGCGACACTCTTTGAGTTGCAGGCGTCCATAGGTTACGGTGACCGCTTTCCATCAGGCGGACCGTATGCTTGTTTGCCACCGACGTAGTATTAAAAAAAAGAGAAAAAAGTCCTGGATTCGAACCCAGTACTTCCATGCAAATCATGCGATGGCACGTATTTACCGCAAGGCTATTTAAACAAGCTGTCGCCGCGTGAAATTATCGACTAGAAGGAATACAAAAACACTGTTTGTATGTGTGAGTGGTACTTAAAAATAGTGTAAAATAGTAAATTTATCTACATTAAGGGGATTAACGTTACAATGAGAAGTTGAATGTTTGTTGTAATACGTCAATTTTAATATTAAATGTTCGCGAAGCATAATTGAAAGTATATAGATGCCTGTACGACTCCACAAAAAAAATAAGACCGGTAATTTGCAGATTAACGCCATCTAACGCAGCCTGAGCTTCGGGTAACCTAAGCGAGCCACCTTAAGCATGAAATTTCTATAAAAATATTGATTTTGTGTTAATAACATAAACTTTAAGCGATAATCTACATTCAGTATGTGAAAAAAGTAAATTTTTAGACAGATTTTATGATTAACTGTCATCACAAAACTGACAGCGAGTTAATTTTTGTTAACAACATTCGCTAATTGGGGTGTCCCAAATTCTGAAAATGCCCGCATGTCAAACAATTGAAGCTCATACAACTGTCTCGAGTCGACTCTGCACAGACTGGCCGACCAAGCGTCCACTCAGCCCTCACACTCGTAACCATCAACCGGCAAGAGTCCTAGTAGACTCTTCCGCTAAACCCAAGTGTCCTACTCAGTCGCACCTTTATATTATAACCATAAGGCAGGAATTATCTAAAGATAATCACTAGCATCAAACTTAAGAACGGGCGCCATCAAATAGCCTAATCCTTGAACTGACACACACATCGGAAATCGGCAGTCAGACCTAAAGTTGGCAGCGAGTTTGTTAGCACAGAAAGTTTTTTAAACGTTAAACTTCTTTGAAATTGTGACGTTTAAGGTACTTACAACAACAATATGCTATAAAAATCGCTGCCAACGTAGCTAGGTTGGATTTATTACACCGATTAGGCTGACTCTCTAAAGTCGACTTAAAATAACAATCAACTTTGAATCGAAATAATTATTACATACTTACACTTCTTTCGACTAACATTTATCATTTATCACTTACTTCATTTGTGAAGTATAACGGTGTGATATGGCCGCTACCAATAAATACATGAAAGCGAAGCGAGCGCGCAACGATCTTACCGCTGGGCGTAACGATTTACGGCTCTGCCACGACATTGGTCTAAGCGCGACAGCGGTGAGCGGCAGCCATACATGCGAATGAAAAGTCCCATCGCTGTGTCTCGCTCCAATGCATGGCCGCCGCTCGCCGCTGTCGCGCAGTCCAATGTCGTGGCTGAGCCGTTAGACGCGAGCACACTACGTATTTTCTAAGAATATCAATATTTTAGTACGCAACAAGAACGTTACACGCTCGCTCGCAGAGAACTCACTGCGCGCTCACCTCTATTTGAACACGCTAGTGTGATAGGGCCCTAAACTGTGAGCATAACTTGCACTAGTTATCATTATCAACAATACTCCCTCTAAGTTAACTATGTACGGATTTTGGTAGTGACAGAGTATGGAAATATCGCCATAACTGTGAAATCTGAATCAAATCAAAATAATGGCAGTTCTATTAGAAATCAGTCCTTATACAGCTACTCAGATGATTTTTTTTTTCATTTAGGTAAACTACTAGTTATTTTTCCACTTTATATGATTATGTATAGTATAGGCCATATTTTATGAATATTTGAATATATCTGCATTAATGAGTGTCATCTATTGAAGTACACACATTATTATTGGGCATACATTCAATAGGTACACAACATTTCCAACAAATAATACAATAAAAATCATCTATCGGTGTAATAGTAGCTCTAACGTGTATTAGGTACGCTTGTATTCGTCAAAATAAATTGCACGAATACCTATAACCCACTTCAAAAATTACATACATTATGAAACATTTCTGGTCCGTATACTTAAGAATGCAAAAATAAAGCTAATTTTCTAACACAAACAATAGTCAAACAAACACTCGAAATTAATTACCTTTTTGTCGAATGTATAAGTTTTCAGGCAACATCGAAATCTAGATGTTTCCTGGTAAAAAGCGATTTAAATACGTAAATGCACCGCTGCCTTTAGCAACGTAAGCTTTAAAAGTAGGACAAAAAAGCATATGAACACAACACTACAAAATGATCTGTGAATAATGGCCATCATTCGTGAAAAATTTGAGTCAGCAGAATGAGGTAGGTAGCCCTATTAAAATGTAAAAATATTTCTACATTTGGTGGGAGATGTGTATTTGTAGCAGGAACTTACAACGATTCGTAGCACAAACAATAAGCACTTGGTTTTCCTAATGCAAAAGCTGGTGAAATTGATTAAACAGTGTTTTTATTTCCTAGGCACAGGTCAGCATTGAAGTTATGCAAACAATTATGAAATTACAGCTTGTCCAAAGATCACTATTTATATGTCATCACTGCGTAAACCCCGAGTTATATGTGTAGCTACTGTGATACTGCCTAACATCTGCTCTAATATACAATAGTGAATACTTCAAATTGTAGCCTCATCATACGGACATAAGGCGTCACAGGAAATTTCGACTTTAATATGAATCAACTTAGTTGTTAAGTGGAATAATCAGCATAGCAAGCGTGAAAACAAAAATCTTCATTCGTCGGGTCCACACAGAGCGAGGCACGTCGCGTAATATCATTACGCTCGCGCGGCAAAAGCCCAATGCCTCACTCGAGGCACATTTACATAACACGTTTGCCGCGCGAGGAAATTGCCGACGTGCCTAGCTCCGTGTGGACTCGGCTTGCGACCCTCACCTTTCTGACACTTTCTAGAACACCACTAACAAAAACCTAGCAGCTTCAAAAGGAGCTCACGAGCACGAAGTGACATTCTTCTTGGCGAAGTAGTCCATGAGTCCCTGGAGACGTTTCTTGATTCGCTTCTGGTCGTCGAGCGTGCAGCCGAGGATGGCGGTCTCGAAGTTCTTGTCGGTGGCGGCCGAGTCGGAGGCGCTGGAGCAGGCGGCCATGTAGGCCTGGCAGCGCGCGTGCGCCGTGCACGCGTCCTCCTGCACGGACACCACTAGCTGGTCGATGTACATGTTCACCTGGAATAGGGATGACAACTACATAAAGAAAATGGCATTCTGTTTAGTCAGTCAGTTAGATCGTCCAAAAATACTGAACACATATTTTTCGCTTTTTCTAATTAATGAAAAAATACAAAGATAAAGAAAAAATATATATTATAGGACATCAAAGTTCCTGAGGCCCACGGTAAGCTCAAGGGGTTGTGGGTACGACAACGATTATATATATATAATATTGTAAAAAAACATCCGTGACTCAGGACAGGACGTCACACAAAACTTCAACGCTCAACAGGGTCACTGTGCGCCAGTCGTCATTTTTGTGACGTTTACGAAAAAACCTAGGCGTGACGTCAAAAAATAACGTGTACCGTCGTCAAAATTCTTTGATAATCTAACTGACGGACTAATTGGTTTTTTTTTTAGTCGTCTCGCCTATTATATGTTTGTGTTGTACATTAACCCACAGACAACCCGAAATAGAATTCTTTGGCGCAGATTTACGGGAAGCCCCGACCCCAAATAAACTGGGATAAGGGTAGGACAAAGAAGAAGAGAGTTTGTGTTGTACTTGCGGGACAATATACTCGTTTCAGCCGAGGACTGTCCACATTTGCCTCGCGACGCTTTGTCCTGTGTGGACCCAGCTATTCACGATGACGCGCAAATTTGCCAAATCTCCCTTGATTAATGATGATGTTGCAAATTGTGTACCAAAGCATTCGTCATCGCGAATGAAATAATCTATAGGTATTTACTTACTTATGCAATGCAATGCACATAATAATTATTATTCGTCTTCGCACGTTATAGGTAATAAAAAGATTCCTACAAAGAAAAAAATAAAATGCGTCTTTTGAGATTAATATTTAACATATATATACATACATAGAATCACGCCTGTATCCCATAAAGGGGTAGGCAGAGCACATGAACTGCTAAGTTTCATATTGTACCTAGGCGTGACGTCACGCGAAACTTCAACGCTCAACGCACTGTACCGTCGTCATTTTTCGTTTACGAAAAAAATAAAAAATACGTGTCTAAAATTCTTTGATAATCTAACTGACGGACTAATTGGTTTTTTTTTTAGTCGTCTCGCCTATTATATGTTTGTGTTGTACATTAACCCACCGATTTTTATAAAAAATACGAAAAAATGCTGAAAAGGTGTATAAGAAAATCAAATAAAATCTACCATGCAAATAAAATTAAAAGTTCAAGTAATAAATCAAAAGTTATGTGGAGCATTATTAGACACGTCACGCGGAAAAACAATGAAATACGATTTAAAAACGTGTTTCTACAAATTGATGATAAAATTTTAGAATCGCCCCAATTAGTAGCGGACGCTATGAATGAGCACTTCGCATCGGTGGGTGAGTCATCGCCGCCTGAGCCAGCGCGTGCGAGTAGTATACCGGCAGATGCGCCCGCGACGAAATTGGACCGTCCTCCTGCCCTCTCATTCGTAACTAACTCCATATTTCTAAGTCCGGTTACCGAAGGCGAAACATTAAAGTTAATCAAACACCTTAAAAATAAAAAGAGTTTCGGTATGGACGAACTACCATCGGCGCTAATAAAACTGTGCGCAAATGAATTAACCCCGCCTTTAACACAACTAATAAACCAGTCTTTTGAAAATGGTGTATTTCCTGATCAGCTAAAAATCTCTAAAATAAAGCCAATTTTAAAACCAGGTGGCAAGGCAACAAATCCAAGCCAATACCGCCCTATTTCACTACTTCCCGCCATCTCCAAGGTATTCGAAAAAGCAATGTCAACCCGTGTGTATAACTTCCTTGAAAAATATAAAATACTAGATAAAAATCAGCATGGTTTCAGAAAATGTCATTCTACAACATTAGCAGTTTTCAAATACATTAGAAATATTTTAGAGCACATTGATAACAAAAAATACAGCATTGGTTTACTTCTAGACATGACAAAAGCATACGATAAAGTTTCCCACGAAAAACTCCTCACAAAATTGTACGAAATGGGAATACGCGGTACGACACACAGCTGGTTTAAATCTTACCTAACAAATCGTCAACAATACGTACACATTGACCATTATAATTATGAAGCTCGCGAAGTAACCGATATTACCTCACACAGACGCCGCACAACTTGCTCCTTGCCACAAGGAAGTATTTTAGCCTGTACCCTATTTTTGGCATATATAAACGACTTGCCAAAAATTCTAGATCCGAATATAACTTGTGTAATGTTTGCCGACGACGTCTCCCTTTTGTTTAGCGCTACAGATAGTATAGAATGCAACTCCCAACTTATGTCAACTTTCAACTCAGTTAGTAAATGGTTAAAATATAACAACCTTGAAATAAATATTAAGAAAACGAAAATAATACAATTTAAGCCTACACAGAAAAAACCTTTAGAATTAAACCTAAACATAAACAACACGGAAATAGAGGAAGTCACTGAATTCAAATTACTAGGCATATTCATAGATTCGGGGGTCAACTGGAAGGCTCATATACAGAATACGAAGACGAAATTGACAAAGTTTATATACGCGCTTAGTGTAATAAAGTTAAATACAGATTATGAGTCTGCACTTTCAGTCTATTACGCGTACATATACTCTAGTCTCCGATATGGTGTGGTCTTATGGGGAGCCAGTACTGATGCCCTGGACCTCTTCATCCTTCAAAAGAAATGTATACGTATTTTAGCAAATATAAGGATTCCTAATAGCTGCCGCCCCTTTTTCAAACAATACGAGCTCCTTACACTGCCGGGTATATACATAATGGAGGCCGTTATCTTCGCACGGAAAAACCCTGACCTGTTTGAGGCTAAAGTAGACACATATAAAACAAGAAGCCAGTATAGAAATAAGCTAAAAACACCTGACTCGAACTTGGCTATATATAGAAACGGTCCCCATTTTTTATGTATCCGCATAGTTAACAAAATATTACCTGATGCAAAGCCTCCTCCTGCTGCGGGTCGCGGTCGGTGCGCACACACACCTCCACTGTGAGGGCGCGCGCTAGGATGCGTTCGGCGTACCGCGAGATGTCGTCTCTGTCGCCTGCAAATTACATATATAAAATTACAAACTGAAATAAATGTCATATACAAAGAAATAAAAATAGCTGTTTACAAAATATTTGAAAACATGAGTTTTTTTTTCGAGCACGAGTTGCACATATACAGATAAAAAATGCTTCTAACTTAATAAACCATAACTTTACCGCAATTAATGTTATTATAAAATTTACGCGAAATTTCATGCGCTTTCTAAAAATATAAGTTTTATTGGTGTATGATAATATATGACCAAGTAATTACGAATTTGGTTTAGCAGGGGTCACTGCGCCCTGTCACGATATTGGGTGCTGACTGACCGTCGCCAAATTTTCTACGTTACTCAGATCCTATTTTACTGATAAATTTGTGAGAGGTATCATTTGAAAGCATATTATGCGTACTATCTTTATTTCTAATATCTCAAGTCGAAACTGTAGAAGTTTACAAAATATTTGATTAATAATATGTGTATTTTACTGTGCATGAATAGCATTGGCATTGATAAGACACGCTTCTAGCTCAATAAATTATAGTTTTCCGCAATTGAAATAATAACAAAATAAACGGAAAATGTATGACTTACACAAAAAATAAGTTTGGTTTGTATTGCATAAACAATTAATTTGAATTTGTTCAGCTCACCTACTGCGCACCATCATATAAATGAATGTTCACCGTCGTTGCCTTTTTTCATGATTTTTCAGATTTTATTTCACTAATCGTATATTCATAATAAATATAATCTATCACGTATTGAATTTACTTATATACTTAATTGATCAGTAAAATAAAATCTGTAAAATGATGAAAAAATTAAGGCAACGGCGGTGGACATTCGTTTATATGACGATTGACCGTGCGCAGTGGGTATGGTGGACAAATTAACATTAATTGTTTAAGCAAAACTAACAAAACTCATTTTTTGTAAAGGCCATACATTTTGCGGTTCATTTCGTTATTATATCAATTGCGGAAAAATATAATTTATTGAGCTAGAAGCATGTTTCACTCGTATCAGTGCGAATGCTATTCATATACAGTAAAAATACACAAATTGTCAAATATTTTGTAAACTTCTACAATTACGACTAAAATTATTAAAAAGTAACGATAGTACGCATAATATGCTTTCAAATGATACTTCTCACAAATTGATCGCTAAAATAGGATCTGAGAAATACATAAAATTAGGCGACGGTTAGCACCTATTTACGTCACGGGGGTGCAGTGACACCTGCTAAACCAAATTCGTAATTACTTGGTTGTATAATATCATACATCAATAAAACTTATATTTTTAGAAAGCATATGAAATGTCCAGTAAATCTTATCATAACATTATTTGCGGTAAAGTTATTGTTTATTGGTCATGCACCAAGATACAATCTTAAAAATTATGAAAACGGCAACGAAAATGGTCATCCATGTATATGACGGTGCGCAGTGAGTATGATGGATAAATTAACATTAATTGTTTATGCAATACTGACAAAACTTATTATTTGAAAAGGTCATACATTTCGCCGTTTATTTTGTTATTATATCAATTGCGGAAAAAATATAATTCATTGAGCTAGAAGCATGTTTTACTCACATCGGTTCCAATGCATATTTTCAAATATTTTGTTAGCTACTACAGTACAGTTACAACTAAAATTATTGAGAACTAATGATAGTACGCATAATATGCTTTCAAAAGATTCCTGTTAAATAAAATAGGATCTGAAAAATATAGAAAATTTGGCGACGGTCAGCATCCATACGTGGCCGGGCGCTGTGGCCCCTACTTAACCATATTTGTAATTACTTGGTTATATAATATCATACACCAATAAAACTTATGTTATTAGAAAGCGCACGAAATTCCGCGTAAATCTTATACTAACATCAATTCCGGAAAAGTTGTTGTTTATTGATTAAGAAGCATTTTTTACCAGTAGGTACTTGTGCGACTCATGGTCTATAAAACACATATTTTCAAATATTTTCTAAACAGCTACCTTTATGATTATAGTTATTTATAAAAAAATATAGTAGGTTTAATTAGCTTTGAAACGATACCTCTCGCATATGGATCCGTAAAATAGGACCTCAAAAATATTGAATACTTTACTACGGTCAGCGCCCATTTCTGCGACCGGGCAGAGTGACTCCTGCTAAACCAAATTCGTAATTACATGGTTATATATTATCATATACCAATGAAACTTATATTTTTAGAAGGAGCATGAATAGACGCAAAAATTTTATAATAACATCAATTGCGGTAAAGTTATTGTTTATTGAGTGAGACGCATTTTTTCTAGTACTTGTGCAAATCATGCGCGATAAAAAAACACATATTTTCAAATATTTCGTAAACGGTTACTTTTATGAGTATAGTTATTTAAAAACAATTAAAGTAGGTTTAATAAGCTTTCAAAGGACACCTTGCACGAACAGATTGGTGCCATAGGACTCGAGATGTGAATAAATATCTATGATGGTCGGCCGCCATATTTCTCCCCCCTTTTTCTCAACCCGTCCCCCCCATAAACTAAAACAGGTCAATTCGTAATCTGGTTCTTACGTCTGTCTGTATTCCCATAAGGGTTGGGCAAATGGGCAACTCACCTGAAACTCGTTTCAGTGTCTCTTAAGGTGTTGATAACGAAATTGTGATATTACTGATATTGCAAATATTGCAATGACGGGTTGCTGGCCTATCAACAGCCACAAGTTATGCATTTCGTCACTACTTTTAAAAAAACTTGTATCTTCGTCTGTCAATGAAAAGAAAATTGTAGTAAGTATGTATGGAATGCATATAGACTTACTGCGTTTTAACACTTTTAACTTTGAGGAGCAGCGTGAGATACGAGATTTTTTCAAAGTAGTGTCGATTTGTCAGTGGACAAGAACTACCTGTATTCTAACAAGCTGTTCCATCAACATTCCCATTGGCAGCACAATGGGGTATGCTTGAAAGTCTATCTGGTATAGTATATACCTATAGTTAACATGTCACTGAGGTCGATATTTCGCGTTTTCTGGCCAAACACTATCCGAAATCAAGACCTATTGAGTATATGCCAGCAAACACCCATTAGTGAGGAAACCGCGACACAAAAAGTACATTGGTAGTACACAATTCCAAGAGTTCCCTCTAACGAAATAACGCAACCATTTCTTTCGGCTGGAAATCACCCGCCCCTAGAAGGAGCCTTGGCTCCGGGCGCCCTGTAAACTCATGGAAGCGGTCCGTTGAGGATGAACTACGAGCGACCGGGTCGAGCTGGAGCGAGGCCGAGAAGATAGGAAGACATGGCGCGAGCTTGAGAAGGCCCTTTGCATCTCTGTGGTGACGTAGACTACAAGAACAACAACGTTTTCAGCATGATATAAGAAGTATGAGAGGCACATTGCTACAAGAATCATAAAAAAACAATTCAAAGTTTAAATATGTAAGTATCCATATCCAGTAAGATTGTGGTTTCAGCAATAGCAAATAATACTAAGGTCAATTACACTTGATGACTTTAATTTAGCTACTGTAGTTTTTTTTAGTTCTTCTTTGCGTGTGAGAAAAGTTAACTGTAAAATCTTTTTTTAAATAGTTATCTCATTAAAAGCTCTATAGGTATTACAGTAAAAATAATTTTGTTATCCTATGAAAGTTTAAAAAGAACGAAAGAATTTTATTTGCGACTTATTATTTTAGTAAAATTTACTTGTTATCTGGTAAAAATGATGATTTCTAAGCTTTCAACTAATGGTTAATTAATCGTGAAGCAAAATACCATCATATTTTTCATATTATGCTGAAAACATACAAAAAAAGTAACTATTTGGGTAATTTTAACCCTCAAGGCCAATCCGGCCGGATCCGGCCGGATCCGCCGGATTGGGACCAAGATCCGGCCGGATCCGGCCGGATTGGATATCAGACCGGATTGCAATCCCTAATACCTATAGCTCGAAATCCAAATCTTACACCATTTTATACCTATGTCTATTACCAATATTGACGAAATATAGTTTTATTGATTTTAAGCAATGGGCTATTTAAAGAAACCGTAAAAAACTGAACTCTTGCAAAAAATATCAGATGCATATTACTTATTTAGTTCACAATAAAAAAAACAAATATTAAGTCACCTTGATGCTAAAAATAAAATAAATGTAAGTCTGTGTGCATGTGTATATAAGATATCTAATAAGCCACATGCATGCTATTTATCAATATTTTTATTTCATGAATCATGAGCTATGAACTTAGTATGCTGAACAGCTCTATTTTACATACAAATCACAATACAAAACATGTGCCTAAATGTATGTGGTTAGTATGAACAATTATATGAATTTTGATATCGCAAAAGCATTGTATTTAGATTAACACATTATCTAGCTACCAGACATAAAAATTGCCATGACAATGCATTTTATTTAATCAAAACAAAGTTCAAATTTGAATGGACCAGGAGACCTTTTAATAGGACCATGGGTGGCTAGCTAGAGGATATAGTATTCTATGCAACCGGCGTTTAAAGTGGCGTGGGTAACAATTTGAGGCGAAGCCGAAAATTGTTACTAAAAACTCCATGACTATTTTTAACCGACTTCAAAAAAGGAGGAGGTTCTCAATTCGACTGAATGTTTTTTTTTTTTATTATTTTTTTGTATGTATGTTACTCGATATCTCCGAGAATCGTGGACCGATTTTCAAAATTTTTTTTTTGATCGAACCGGTATAACCCCGAGATGGTCCCATTGGCACCAAGTCAGGGTCTGATGATGGAATCCTGGAGAAATCGAGGGAACTCTTCAAATGTTATAGGCACATGTAATGTTTTTAGTCTATTTTTCAAAGGTACACCAGTATTTACGTCTGATGGTAATAATTTTATGTGGCTGAGCTGATGATGGAAGGTCAACTCCTCAATGGTTAGGAGTTTAAGGATAATTCTTTCACTACTGTATATGTATTCGGACTGATACATATAATATCACTAGGAACCACTAAAAATCAACTGAGCTGATGATGGAAGGTCAACTCCTCAATGGTTAGGAGTTAAAGGATAATTCTTTCACTACTGTACATGTATTCGGACTGATACATATAATAACACTAGGAACCACTAAAAATCAACTGAGCTGATGATGGAAGGTCAACTCCTCAATGGTTAGGAGTTAAAGGATAATTCTTTCACTACTGTACATGTATTCGGACTGATACATATAATAACACTAGGAACCACTAAAAATCAACTGAGCTGATGATGGAAGGTCAACTCCTCAATGGTTAGGAGTTTAAGGATAATTCTTTCACTACTGTACATGTATTCGGACTGATACATATAATATCACTAGGAACCACTAAAAATCAACTGAGCTGATGATGGAAGGTCAACTCCTCAATGGTTAGGAGTTAAAGGATAATTCTTTCACTACTGTACATGTATTCGGACTGATATATATAATATCACTAGGAACCACTAAAAATCAACAAATAAATAAACTTTTTAACAAAAAATAAAACCGCCTTCAAAAATAAGCGCGTTACAAAACACGGAGAAACTAAAAAGCCAAAAATAATAAACCTTTCAATTCAGATTTCTTATCGTATTGCAATAAGCTAAACATCCAAATTATAAACAAATCAATTATTTTTGGAGTCGGTACCAGCCTGTGTATGGTTGGGTGGGGCAAACAGGCAATAGCAAGGCGACGAACAGGTCTGGTACCGACTACAAAAATAATTGATTTGTTTATAATTTGGATGTTTAGCTTATTGCAATACGATAAGAAATCTGAATTGAAAGGTTTATTATTTTTGGCTTTTTAGTTTCTCCGTGTTTTGTAACGCGCTTATTTTTTTGACTCTGTTAAACACCGTTGCATACAATACTTTTTCTATGACTATGCACTTAGGGCCAGTTGCATCAACCACATTTGACAGACACATCATCGTCACGCAGCAGACGACTATGGAACTTCCCAATTCCCATACAATAAAATTTAACAAACGCTTTAACGGTGACAGACGGTTTGGTGCAACCGACCCTTAGTTTTTAATAGTTTTCTAACTAACTTTCGTGAAATTCACACTGTTCCCTGTATTTTGACGCAAAAGGTTTGCACTGTCAGCGCTCGAGCCAGCTGCCCAAAGCCATCCCCCGCCGGCTTCCCGCGCACGCGCGCAGTAACGTTATAACAATGCATTGCCATTGGTTACAGAGTCAAACAATGGATTTTCAACTTTCTCGTTATTGCGCGCGTGCGCGGGTAGCCGGCGGGAGCTGGCTATGGGGAATAGACTTTTATGTAGGGTTTTAAAGATCTATACACGACCCTGTAAATGACGAATAACAGTTCGGGAGTAGAAAATAATGTTATTTAACAGGGTTTTTAACCTCATATGTCTCTCCAACCTGTTCAAGTAAAAATTATTATATTCAACTTTTGAACACTTAAAGAACTAAAAGAAAGTTCCAAATTCAAAACAGGATAAAATAGGTATGGAGTCTTACAAGGTTAAAACCAGGGTATTTAAAAGTTCACATCTTACATTCTGAAACATCCGCAAGCAGCTCCGAGTGTTTGACACTGTCCAATGTGGAGAGTAGGGAATCACGCTCCTCCTCGATGCGCACTGTGTCTCGTCGGAGGCGCTCCACTCGCATCTCTACCTGGTCCAGCACCGCTATCAGCCTGCAGATATAAATTAAAAGTTGTTGCACCATTCTATATGGAGTATTTTCCGCCGATATTAACATGATTTTTGTTAAACGTAAAGTTTCTTCTTTATTCTGATTAAAAATAAATAAATAATATAAATAAATATTGGGGACACGTTACACAGATCAACTTAGCCCCAAACTAAGCAAAGCTTGTACTATGGGTGCTAAGCGACGATATACAATACTTAAATAGATAAATACATACTTATATACATAGAAAACATCCATGACTCAGGAAAAAATATCTGTGCTCATCACACAAATAAATGCCCTTACCGGGATTCGAACCCAGGACCGCGGCTTAGCACGCAGGGTCACTACTAGGGCTTGTGATATACGTGTTACACGCGGTACCGTAGCTACGTAGCCTTAGCACCGGCGGTGCTAAGATCCCGTACTACACGGTCACGTCAAAGATACGTATCCGTTTCTGGATTCGGCTACGTTCCCGCGAATCTCGGCTTCGGCTCCTCTCCGCTCGGTTGTTGAAAGAGAGCTTGTAAGTGTCGGACCCTTCGCATTATGTGTTATACTCGTGGTCTTTTCATTGATTTGATTCCAGATGTTTTTTTAAGTAATTACATATTGGTATTATTCTGTTCTCTGATAACCAGACATTATGAGTTTGTACAAAAAAAACCAGAGGTGGTATTGGTGGGATTTTTGAATCTCACCAGTGCCTTGTTTTGTATGCAGCCGATAACTATTTAGTACGAAATAAGCCACCCGATGAGAATCAAAAATCGCACCTCAGGTAGGTACTAGGTACCTACTTGGCGATGTCGATGAATATTTAAGTCCATCCAAATAAATATATTAATATCTCTAATTAATATTTACTCCCTAGTAAGAAATGCTACAGGTAGACCAATCCAACAATTTAAAAGTATTTGAAGTGAAATAATAATATACACTGTTGTTCATAATAGTACATTACATCAGAGGCCGGGAAAATGAGGATTTCCGGCCAAGTGGGTATATACCGGATAGGGATACGAGGCTGGGAATCCGTTTTCACGCCGAGGCATGTATAGTGCTTTTCTCAAACATACAATGAAATAAAAAAAAAAATGCTCTAAAGGACAATATTTTATAAAAAAAAGTTACTTTGCAGGCCTAGGCCTGAAAAATAATATGAAATCCCTTTACAGTCCTCTCGAGTTGTTGCGCCCAAAAAGCGATACTTCCCAGTCCATTTTAAGGAACGTAAAGACAATATTTCATTGCATGTTTGAGAAAATATTATTACTGGCTGGACAACCGTCTTTCGTCGGTGAAAATACTAAGAAATAGTTGCACGTGCAGATAAAGATAACAAACAATAGTTTGCGGGCCATTGATAATAATTACCTTCAAGTAGCTTTGGGATTTACCTGTTAAGTACCATGTGTTCCTATTGTTTGTGAAGTTAAGTGAAAGCAAAAATAACAAACTATTTGACTACTTCGGATACTACCAACTATAAGACGCTGACTGTACATGTTAGATTATTTAAAAAAAGTTGATTAATTATAGTCTGTGTCATGTGAATGAAAATTAGAATTTCACCTATTTTTTTATATGTTGATTATACGCGAATTCTTTTGATACACATCTTTTACAATTTGTACTGGTCTATTATTTTTGCCTCCAACATAATATTTGCATCTTATTATTTTTGATCACTCTTAAAACTTTATTTAAAATGCAAAAATATGGAAACTGAAATTAAAAACTCGCCCCTTGCATTACATTCGGGGGTCTTGGTCTTAGTGACTCGCATGAAATCTACCTACACTACACTAAACGTCACGGTCACGACTGGATCCGATCTACGTATAAATAAGATACGTATCTCCGTGTACACGTAGCTACGTATCTTAATTACACGTAGCCGAATCACACGGAGCAAACGGAGCGGATCTCCGTTGCCGAGTAACACGGCAACGGAGATTCGGCTACGGGTACACGAAACACGGTCACGACCAGGAGCACTAGTCACTACCGACTGAGCCAGACCGGTCGTCAACCAATATAAAAAATAATTTATATGTTATTATGCTTGTTGTCTATGTCTACCCTATATTAGGTACTAATACACTGGAATTTTTCTTAAACCTTTGAGTTTAAAAAACAAAACGATTTCAAGGACTTTTGAAAGTAGTTTAAGGAAAAGAATCTACAAAATTCTGTGAATATAATTTTAACTTGCTGTCAAAACGAAAAATAATTTATTTCAAAGGTATATTTTAAAGGACAACAACTTGGGTACAAGAATTAAAGCCAAGGTACTGTGCTGCACAACTTTCACTTAAGGATGTTAGTATAGAAAGTTGAAAGTTGAATTCACATTCAATTAAATTGTCTGAATTGTATAATTTTTAAGCTTCTACAGTGACTTGTTGCAGGATGAATTTATTATCAAAATTATAATAGCCAGCCTCATCAATAATCTGCATTATTGCAGACCCAAATTAATTGCTATTAGCACACAATCCATGATTCAATTCGCACACAAACAGCACGATAACGAGTTCAATCACCTCCCGACAGCCCCCAGTGCGTCCAGTGACAGCTCCATGTTGCACTTTCACGAACCACAACCACTGATCGCATATCTACGTATTATTTAATACGACACGCTTTTTTGTATCACTTTAATGAGCATGCTGTTGAGAGCACATGTTATTTAATCATTTTGAGACATAGCAACAGAATTGGCGAAGCGTAGGCGGCGACTAAGCCTAAACAACGCGTTGACCAATTTCGGACGTGGTACCTACATACATAACACGGCGTTATCTTAAGATCAACTGCGCAGAACCCTAGTGTTAATCGATTTTTGGGATAAAGGGCATTGAAGGTGACCTGTCTTTTGGAGCTTGAGTTCCTAGAGCCGTCGATTCGTCAATAAGCGGCAGCCGAGACCCTTCGCCGGTGTAGCTCCAATCACTCGCGAACTGATCCACTTCCATTATAGATGTTTACGTTGCCGATGTTCGAGACTACGAGATTTCTTGGACACAGAATATGGTTACGATAGTCTGATTAAATGAAATGTAAATAATAAACAGCTCGAGCTCGGTCTCTCACTTCACAATTTTTTACACACAAACGTCAGTTTTGCAGCTGGAAAGGAGCTGGAACAATGACAATTAAACGTCAAACGAAAAACCATGTTGTCTCTGGTACGTACATTTTAAAGAACTACAGACGGTCATACCAGACCGCAACCACAGTGTGATGCGAAAAATATATCCGACAAAAGGTAAAGGTAGTATTCGGATCCCGGCAGCCGCTGCCCAGCAGCCGCGACCGGGTCGCGCCGCACCGCTTTGTAGGGATTTATATGCGAGTTTCCGACGCAAGCGACCGAGCAGCGCTGCCGGGGGTGTGGCCTGCCGCGCGACCTCGGCGGCGCCGCCGAGCCGCTCCGGAGGCAGTGTGGCCGCGCTGCCCAGGCTGCCCGCTCGAACAGGTTGACAAAATGGCGACGTTTGCCGATAAAAACGACGAGTTTTGGGATTTGATACTCATCGGTTCTGGACGTGTATAATGAATTAATTTTATACATCTTTAATGATAGTAAGAGCAACATTACTTCAGCAATAAAATTATATTCTATTCTATCATCCTCTTCTCCGTCCTCTATCAGTCTCTTCAGGAGTTCTCGCTTTCTTTTAATTAAATTATCTGACATAGTTAATGTTCAATACACGACTGGAATGTACTGAATTCTCTTTGACTACTGGCCGTGGCAGTCGCTGCCTGGGTCGCGGCCGCTGCTATTATAGAAAAACACTGACACGACCGGTATGGTTTAGAGATTCGTTCGGGCAGTGTTTTCTATACTTAAATAGTAAATACTAGTGCGCAGCCATTGAACTACTATGTACTACGTACTAGAAATGACAACTCGAACATATTCTGTGCGCCGACCGGCAGCGGCGGCAGCGCGAGGCGCATGCGCGTGAAGCGAACCGTGTCATAGAGTAAGACTTGACCACCTAGACGCGACACTTTTAGTGTAGACCTTTGTTTTATACTTTGTGTGTGAAATACTAAGTAATTTACTTTTAGCACTATTATACATTGTTATATTGAATTTCTACTCAGTGAAATAAAAATAAGTAATTGTTTTTTTCATAAATTTTAATTTCTTTTCAATAAAATTAATTTTGTAAGTTTCTGTCGCTCAGAATAATAATCGCGCCATTCACCTTGTTTTACCTCCCTTAAACACCGGTTGCATTAAATACTATAATACTATTTCAGTTTTGGTGTCACTATTTTTCGTCAATAATGAGAATTATAATTCAGAAATAATTCAAAATCATGCTTATTATATAATATTATCGACTAAATTTCGTATTTAGAACCGTGTAATATTCAAAACTATAAATTGAAATAAATATTTTTATATATATTGAAAACAGAATATGATCACCTTATTACCTACATGTCATGTCTGCGCGATTCATCTATGATTCCAGTTGTCAAAATGGTGGCCATAGCATCGCGTTTAAGGAGCCCGTCCCTTCATTATAATAATTACTTAAATTAAGTTAGATCAAAATAGCTTGTCTACTAACCGATGAAATGTGACACCGTCACTTTTATTAGATTTTCTCGTATGGCTTCAACAGTATCTTATAGCACAGGAAGGCATTTTTTCATTTTATTTGTGTGCAGTCAGAGACAACCTCCTCCCACCACGCGCAGAGACTGACTGAGGCAACATAAGTCCACTGGACTTATGTTCGTGGCGCAAACTTTTTGTTCGCCGTGTCCTCTCTAGTACATTATACCTCAATGTGCGCAGCTATTTCCGTCACTAAAAAATTAGCAACTAATTTAAAAAATGTAGATTGTAGGCGCGAATGTTTATCATTTATTTTGGGCAATCCAATTTTTTTTATTCCACGTCGGTGGCAAAGAGGCATACGGTCCGCTTGGTGGAAAGCGGTCACCATAACCTATGGACGCCTGCAGGGATAATGCCATGCATTAATAGAACTGTCTTGTCTGTCTGCTGCTATGAAGTGTGAAGCATGGAACTGCTGCATAAAACTGCACCCATCCATGCACTTGGCGAAGAATGCAAGTCTAAGGATTCCTCAGCATTAAGGGAATGACTGAAGGAGTTGCTGGTTTCTAATATATTTGATAAAATTACCTAGAGTAAATGATAAAAACACAGTTATTGCTTTTATTTACACATATTTTATTAGGTTCCTAACACCTAAAATATTATACATACTTATAAACAAAAACAAGCTTTTTGTATTCACAAATATAGACCAGCCGTTTATCACTAAAGCTATTCACCAGGGCTAGCACATGATTGACGCGACAATATCTCGCCGCGACATCGATCACGTCCTTGGCTCTGTCTGTGGGACGGGTCTATGTCGAGGCGACAAGATCTCGCGCCAATCATATGCTAGCCCTGCAGAGGACCTATCATAAATAGTTAGGTATATTCTTCAGACTGTCCTACTGCAATATGAATTGCTGGATTTACAGTTTTTACATTGTACATGATTGTGAATATTGTGTAATATACGGTCTCATAAACAACACACATGTGCTTTAAGAATGAACAAGCCAGGTTTTAAACAGAGTTTATGGAGTTTAACTATGCTGAAATCTAGATTTTTCAGGATAGATGATAAATACTTGTGCAAAATTAGCGATAAAACATGTTTACAGTGGAATGTTTACATGATAATTTCTTTTATCAGGACGGAATAATATATTTACTTTTGGTAATGATAAGGGAACTGCTCAGATTGGTTACAAATATCCATACTTAATATTATAAATGGTAAAGTTTGTGTGTCTGTTTGTTCATCAAGTAAGACCAAAAGTAACATCTATAGGTTTTTTTTCTCGGTCCTTAGAAGTAATTTAGATTAAAAATACATACTTGTTGCAATTTTTGTAATACAAAATAAATAACAAAAATATGAATCAATAAAAACGAAATCATGAAATTCTGCCTCAATATCATTATAAACTCTTAAATACATTAACATTAAATACATAATATAAATGTAGGTAAGGTATAGCGGGGTAAATCTCGACTCTTGAGGAGGCACACTCAAAGGTTATGACAGATGGCGCTACCCTATTAGGCTCCCCACAGACAGTCTTAAAAATTCATAATCTTAAAAAAAACTTGTATGCAATCTGACAGTTCAGATCTGTCAGTGTCTTGTCAGTGTCAGTTTGAACTGTCAGATTGCATACAAGTTTTTTTTAAGATTATGAATTTTTAAGACTGTCTGTGGGGAGCCTTAGTCCATACGTGAGAGCGAGAAGATATGTTTTTTCTCCCTCTCACATATGAATGACAGTGACTTGCACACAGGCGCCGCCACAGCGGGTGATATACGAACAAACACCATCCAACTCCACGCTCGGTAGAATGCACCATTATAACCCCCTTATTCATAAACGTTTTCTAAAGTTATCAAGCCGATAAAGTCCCTTTGTCTCGTTCCAACGTATTGGTGTGACAGAAAGGGACAAACGAACCTTATCGGCTTGATAACTTTATTGAACCTTTATGAATAAGGCCCACTTGCGCCAACCACCTAACCCAGGGTTAGTGGGCTGTCACCTGTCAAATTCCATATAAAATCTCCATTTTCGTTGGTGCAAGTGGCCCTAAGGGGGCTAATCCGGCTAATCTTTGAATACCGTACTCGTGGCCCTTGTCAAAATGTATGGTTGATGGCAGGCGCGCGACAGCGCTTTACTTGACGTTTTTGGCGGACAAAGAGTTGACTAGACTAGATCAGATCTGACGATCAGTACTGTAATTTTTATTTTATTTAACTACGGTTTTGAACTGAATTAATCAACGATATCTGTAAGGGTGCGCGCCCACGGGCGACAAAGTTGCTCGGCGACCTACGTATTTGTATGAAAAGTTGCGTCGCTTCGTGAGCGCACTTTCATACTAGCCCATGGTCGCGACAAAAAAGTCGCTTCGAAAAGTCGCCCGTGGGCGCACCCTCTAAATATAATGTAAACGTGCCCTGTTTATAAAATAACAAGGTGTAACCGGAATGGACGTCTAAATTTCAATACCTATCTTCATTGTCATTATATTATGTATTCTTATTTTAATTATTTATTTATATATTACTCATTTATAAAAACTCAAGCTGTTTTCTACAGGTTCTACAGGTAGGGATGTGTACACTGAGATTTTATCTACACTACATCTAATCTAATATCTTCAAACGAGCAATTTTTATATATTTATTTATATATACCGGCTATCTCGGAAACAGCTGTGACGATTTTGCTGAAATCTGGATTTCGGGGATGATAAATCGATCTAGCTTAGTCTTAGGTCCTGGGAAACGCGATTTTTCTAGTTTCCATGCGTTTTTCATTATAATAAAGCCGTCACTCAGATACTTCTATAATATTCTAGACTGCTCTACACGACAGTTCCTAAAATCTTCACTAACAGGTAACTAGAAATATTTTGATAAACTGTCGTGTAATACTTTTTTTATTCTAATAATAATCTTTTTAATCACATTAATACTTGAATTTTACAAAACGAAGATGGCGGTTGGTAATAATTGACGTTCTTAGCATATTCACTAACAACCTAAAAACTAAAATTAAACGTGGATGTTTCACATTGCTAGTAGCAATAATTTTATATATTTTTAAGATTGTGTAACTTCCACCTTAGTTTTAAATAATTAACTGTGATAATAAATTGAAATCGTACAAATGTAAACCATAGGTAAACTCTATAGTGGGAGTTAAAAGCAAAAGTAAGAACATTATTTCTTATGCTACTACTGCCCAGTTAGTACATAGCGAATATATTAATATGTGAACACAAAATATGGCTAGGTGTGAAAAAACTTTGAAATACAATAATACTTTAAAATTAATTGACTATATGAAGCCCTTTTTCTATCGATATAAAGTTGTGTTGTTGCTTTTTGTACAATAAACCGATATTATTACATATTTTTATATTCATCTGTAAAACGTACTGCAAACGGACAATTAATGATGTGCCGTTCCCGAGTAATTTCCTATATTCCGTCATATATTATAGGGAATCACCTGAGAGCTCACGACCGTCGCTCTCACTAACCGGTTCGAACCCAGTCGCCGAGGCCGAAACCGGCCGGGAGCGGATGATGATGATGAATTGATGATAGGGAATATTCCCTATGAACGGTTTTTTTCTATACCGTTCATTCCCCTTGCGAAATTTTCCTAGGAACGGTACATCACTATGGACATCGAATACGTGTTCTAAACTTAACAGAAGTATACAATATACGTCGGTCTCTGTCGCACCTTGGCGTCGTTACGGAGAATCGGCAGGAGTGAACGAGAGCGTCATTTCCCGCTCCACTCGCTGATGCGTCCGTTTTCAAACGCCAGGTTTTTCCGAGGGAGGGGGACCAGAGTACCTCGCTTTACTATGCCCATGTCTTCTCCTGGGTAATACTGGAAATTACAAAAGAATGTGTAATAAGTAATATGTAAACGATTAATGACATGATAAAAACAAGACATCTTCTTTAGCAGAACATAAAAAAATGTAGCTTTAAGTTTTATATCCTCTAGCGGCCTACCACAAAAGCAAAATGGAGTCTAATTTGAATAAATGATAACAGAAAATAAAGTCGTTTTTTTATATATTATTATATATTATAATGACGAACGAAAAAAAAGCGAGACCAACATTGTTCCATTCTTCCACTTAAGTAAGATTCAAATCTCAATGAAGGCAATTTGTACTAGTAGGTTCAAGAGGTTAAATAAGAAGAACTTACTTGACATTGCGATACAAATTTCAATACATCTGAGCATAGGAACTCGTTATCTTCCTTAATTTTATCTAACCTGAAAATAATAAAACGAATATAAGAAAATATACGATCAGATTTATTTACGAATGCTGCCACAAATGGAAATCGTAACTAATAGGCTAGTTTCCTATACTTAAAATAAAATATTATATGCAATGCACGAAATAAAGCACCACATGATTAGAAGAAAAATATGGACAGTAGTTATTTTTAAACATAATGTCTATTTAATAAGTCAAAGGGAAATATGTATATACCTACAGTAAATTAATTGACCGTGACGTCACTCCTCAGTATTTCATAGTAATTCCATACTAACAAATCGTTTTGACAGTTCAAAAGAAGCTGATTTGACTAGTAGGAAACTAGCCTATTTGTATGTAATACTTACAACTCTGGTTCTGCTATCCGGTCAGCCAAACAGTTACAAATCTTTTCGCACAGCACCTCGTCAAACAATGGAATGCCAAATTGAAGATCAAGTATAGTCCATTTCTGAAAAAAAAAAACAGAAGTTTATGACTTATGACTTGAGTTTGCAAGTCAATTTTCGGGTACATTTGTCCTAAATTTTAAAAAATAATTTCTCGTAAACTAGTCATATTTGACATTCGAAAGTTATATCATTGTTTTGGTCTAGGCTACCGGTTTTTACTATAAACAGACCATGGTCTAAAATGAGGACTGAACCCACACTCTGCGCTGGTATTCTGACGTATGGGGTGACAGTTCAGTATAGTATGAACAAAATAGTTCTAATGAAATTCCGCAACATGGCGCGTAATCATATGCCTACGTACTTGCGGGTCATGCTTCTGCTTGCTCCGTGTGCAAACATCATTCATTAGAAAAAAAAAACAAATGAAAGCTACCACACCTCTGGTTTACAAGCCTCATCGTCAGTATGCGCCGTATCGACGCCACTATCGCCCTCCGCCATCTCCGTCAACTTATCGCTCAACTGCGTAAACATCGATATCGACTCCTCCGCCGGACTCAACAAATCGCTCAACTGCTTATCTTTCTCGAAATCAAACTCTTTGTTCTTCAAGTCTTCTATACTTGACACTTTGGCAAAGTCCTTGGTAGGCGTGTCGTCTGAGAGAGACTCTTTGCTTCGCCAGTCTTTGGACTTGTCCTTCAAGTCTTCTACGCTAGTGGAGGAGGAATGTATGGGGACTAGATCGTCGCTGGTCGGGAGGGACTCTTTGCTTCGTGAGTCGCCAATTCCAAGGTTGTCGAGCTCTTCGCGGAGTAACTGGCCACCTGCGATCAGAAAACCGTCTTTAGACTTGAGAGACTTGAAAGGACCGTTCAAACTTTCCATAGTGATAGATAGAAATGAGCGGCATCATGACAGTCAAAATGTATGAAACAGCCAAATTTTTTTGCGATTTCAGCATTGGTCCCATAATAAAAGTTGTTCATTATGATCTCAAAAGTCACTATGCGAAGTTTGAACGGTCCTTTTTATTTCAGCGTGTAGAAAAAAAAAATACATTAACAAATTAATTTTCCTAGGTCCACGTGGTCCTTGGGTTCTCTACTTGAGACCACTTAATCTTGAACGTTGCGAGGGCCCTGGATACGAGATTTAAAACAGTTTCTCGCAGAGTGTAAATTGAACTTGACTCGATTTTCTGTAATAAATAAAGGCGGCAGCACCCTTGTTGTCCGACTTGTCACGCGACTAGTCAACCTACCTTCCACCGTAGTGAACCCGTTCTCGGGCGAGCTAGTCTTACTGTCCGTGGACGAAGTGACCGCGAAGAACGACTCTGCTACTGACTTGTCGATCGACTAGTCGCCCGACTAGTTCACCTACCTTCCACCGTAGTGAACCCGTTCGCGGGCGAGCTAGTTTTGCTGTCCGTGGACGGAGTGACCGCGAAGTGCGACTCGATCGGTGACTGCAGTCGCTTGTCGTCGGACTTGTCGCCCGACTCGGTCGAGGATATCGACACTTCGCTGATGGGTTTCGCCATGCCGCATACGTCTTTCATTTTGCGCGGCGCAACTGAAATATTAGAAGATTTAATAATAGAAATGCCAGTTGTGAGAAAACTGAATACATCTCAGAAAATCCAGGATTTTTTAAAAGGTTTCGCTTTGGAAACGAACAACTGCGATCCCAATACAAAGATATGAGCAGTTTCAGATATTTCAATGTGAATTTCGCATTTTTGGTTTTAAAGGTTTAACGATATGAGAAATAAAATCGTGATTTTAAACAACTGACCGCTTAATTCCGTTGTCAAGCATGGACGACGTTGGCGGTAAGAATGCCGCTTAATTTATAATGTTTAAACTTACCAAGTTGCACGGTAGGGGGCGGCCTTGCGCCCAGATGACGCGATTAATGGATGCCCCCTAATAGAAATGCCAGTTGTGAAAAACTCATCTCAGAAAATCCAGGAACAACTGCGATCCCAATACAAAGATATGAGCAGTTTCACTCCTATGTCAGCGAGCGTCACGTAGCCGACAGAGCGAGACAGCCGTAGCCGGGACGCTAGCCGTCTCAGTCCCGCATGCCGCGCCCATAACGCACTGGTCTCTGTTGACGAACAAATCTCATTCTTACCGAGACTAAGCGAGCGACATAGGTGTGCTTATTCATGTGCGCAGAGTACTTTTGTCACAAATAATTTACCAGTAATGTACGTGACTATAGAAACCAGTATTGTCATAGTATTTTTAAAGTGGGCAAAGACTTGAAAAGTTACTGTACCTGGCGATTTGTCGGCTTCCGGAGGGAAAACTACATGTTTTAACTTCGCCGGTTGCCGAACTCCAACCGCCTGAAAACCAAATTAATGTGAAAAAAAAATCGAAATAAGGTGTCATATATTAGACTAAAAATTCGGACATACTAAAATTCTTTTTTTTTTAACTATAAATGGCCTTATTCATGGCCACAGATTACTGAGATTACCTAGGCGAAGACGTGGCCTACGATGAAGCGCGTTCGCCCTGTTTACCCTTGATTTGAAGGTTAATCTTAAGTTGATATTATAACGCCCGCGTCGTGTAGCGACGACTAGTTATTGTGTATACTTGCAGCAGCACGCCCGCGTCGTGTAGAGGCGACTAGTAACGTGTATACCTGCAGCAGTCCGCTTGCGTCATGTAGCGACGACTAGTCACGTGTATACCTGTTACAGTACGCCGGTGTCGTGCAGCAGCGACTAGTGACGTGCGTACCTGCAGCAGCACGGGCCCACGACGTAGGGCTGAATTGGCGGCCTGCAGCGCGGCGGCGGCGGGCAGCGCGCCGGGCGCGCCCCCCGCGCCGTCCAGCGCCGACTCCGCGCCCCACCACGCCACCACTAGTCGGGAAAAGCCGAGCAGTAACCGCGGCACGCTGCGGACCACCGTGCCTGGAAATAGACGAAATGTCAAAATGATTTGCGCAACTCTTGGACGGTTGTTGAAATAACAAGAAGATTGTAGCTGGAATTCGCAACATTTCCCTTCAAGTTGCGTGCGTGTATGTTATGTTGTAACTTGTCCGTACACAAAAACAAATCCAGGTTTGCATGATTTATCTTTGACGTTGTAGCATTGGCTATGTATTTGTATCTTAAGTACAGAATTACTACACATGTCCATTTTACTTTTTTCTCACTAACTTAGTGATATAAAGGCACCACTTGTGTGTTACATTGCGATTTACCTTTCTTCAATAATAGCGTCGGCGGTCCGTAGCCAGCAACATGATATAAGTAGAGTCTCATCCAAGGCGTGGAGGTCTCAGGAGGAGCTGGGCCGATGTGGGGTAGAGAGCCAGCCGCTAGACCGGCGCGAGCTTCGCGGCATAAAGGCGCCGTTGATACCGCTAGCCTGAACATAACACGACAATTTAGTCTACATTAACTAAAAAAAAATTAGTTACAATATTAATAGAATGGAACTGTTAACCTTTAACTATTAAGGACCTTTTGTACCTTAAACATGTTGCCCGCAGAAACTGTAAGATCATTCCACAACGCGCTTCAAAAACGAAACGAAGCAATCGACCACTACTCCTACGTCTCTGGTCTGTGCTGTGCGCCTATAGCGACTAAAACCCCTTGTTAAATAACCGACAGTAGCACATTAAAGCAGGGTACCTAAGGGAGTTTATGAACACTCATGGGCTGAAGTACCCAGACTCACGCACAATGGCCTCTCTCTCCAAAGCTAAGTGCAGAAACCGGAGGCCATAACCATAGTACCAAGACTCACCTGTATTTGTGCTGCAGCAGGCGCGAGCGCTGCGGCGCGCCGAGCGCGTGCAGCGCCTCGCACCGGAGCAGGTCGAGCGGGCGCAGTCGCGGCCGCAGTATCCGCAGCGTGCGCCGGAGGCACGCCGCCGCTGCTAGGTAGCGCGCGGCCTCCCCTTCAATTTCAGGGTCACCTGCCACCTGAGTTGAGACGATACGCCGATTTTCATACACAAGACTATTCAAATAGACCGAAACGGAAAAGAAAAACACAAAATTGCAAGATGTTTCTTTCAGACAACTGACTGAGCGTGAGCAGAACCCTCGTTAGGAATTGGCGTTGGATAGGATAAGCGCTCCCTTGTGTAAACATGGCCTCTGCTGGGATTTGACTACCTTATATTATAAATGGCGAATTCTTCTGAATAGGCATTCCTCATTAAGGTCTGATAGGAAATAAACGACTGACAATTCATGTTTCAACAAATATCAGCATTTGAATGCAAAGAAAAGAGTCAAAAGTAAACACTAACCTTATCTAATTCCATAAGTAAACTATCCAGACTTTCATCGCATATCTTGCCCACTTCAAATAACGTAACAGCATGCGTTTTGAGATCCTGAAACCAACACATCATATTTTTATTTAATTAATTAAATTTCAAATGATTTTTTTAAATTTGAGATTTATGGCACACGTTGCACGCCACAGTCGTCTATACACGACACGACACACGTTACTTGTGCAGATAAACATGAACGATGATGAACAATGATGTGATGTATTTTTGGTACAAAATGATTAAAGCATTTTTTAGGCACATTTGGACGTAAGTAAAGGATCCATCGTCCAAAAATTGCCATTGAAATGACATTTCATTTTGGCCGAAAATTTAAATTGTATTGACACACTTTCATGGATTACACTTTTATGGAAACTACATCCTTATAAAGCCTGGCCAGAAATATATGACTATGGTCAAGAGGGCGCATCATTCTCAAGTACGCGGCGACAGTTCAGTATAACATGAAGAAAACAATTCTAATGAAATTTTACAACATGGCGCGTGGTCATATATCTTTTGTGTTATACCGGTGAGAGGTTTCCCATCATGAGGTAGGCGGCTAGAGTCGAGTCGAACAGAAGCGCCACCCTTTTTACGCCGCTGTTGCTGGAGGCATCGTTCATGTCTTGATAGTTCTGGGAAGAAAAAATAAAGTTGAACTAGAACAATATTTTTATATAAACCTTACAAAAGAAATACACCGCATTTTACTCATTAAAGTTACGTAACTAATAGTATATTATATAACGCATTTTACTCATTAAAGTTACGTAGCTAAATATACTTTTTCTACGACAGCCAAATAAATACCTATTCGAGAATAATAAAATGGGTTACTAACCTATCTTATATAATGAATGGGAATATTTGTGTGGATCTCAGCATTGAGTACCTATTCAGTCCACAATGTTGATGGCGAGAACTTGTTGCACAAATCTTCAAAATATGCCAACAACGCGGTTTCAGAGATTGTTTAAACATTTTTTTGCAATTTCCATGTCAAAACAATCATAACATTTTTGGTACGCTTTATCCGACTTTTCAGGTAACAAATTGTCAGTCACTTTGAGCGTCATAGCCTTGATTTCTTTGGAAGTACATTGTTCACCAGAATCACTCATAATTACTTAAGTTTTTGCACAATAACGTCGAATTAAAATAAACTACAAGACACTTTAAATAGTTCAAATACTTTCGTCTAAAGTTTACAAATGTCAAACATGCCATAGACAAGAGAAATAGAAAATAAGCCGGTTTTTAATTACGAAAAATGTGGTTGTTCAAGAATATTTAAATGTCGAATGTAAAATTATTTGATAAACTTATGATTTTTACCTTTGTTTTACAATATGTAATATGTAAAACGCATTTCAATTTACTTTTTCATCTTGATTTAAATTATGAGCCTAAATATTAAATTATTTATTAAAAGTTACTTATTATTGCAAATGAAAACATACCTGATAAATGGAAGTTGTGCTTTTAAAAAAAAATTAACCGAACTCCTATATTCATATGATTACTGCTAGCAGTAATCATATGAACCTATAGACAAATAGACTTTCTTATCGTTACTCAAATGAACTCAATTTGGATACCGCTGACAATAATCTAATTGACAGATTTAAGTGCTGGAGTAGAAAAAATCTTAATTGTAAATTAATTAATATATTTAAAATCCTTGAAGAGAATTCTAAAATGGAATATTTTTGAGGAAGCTTTAAGCTATAAATCTTTGTCCCTTATACGAAATAGAACTATTGGGTAATTAGACAATATGTTATTACAATTACCTGTTTGGACGTGGACGGTTCCTTCATAAGTACGGGCTCCATTTGTAGTACCTCCTCTTCCATGTTGGGGTTAAACGTTAGTGGCGATATTTGGCTATACCTGAAAAATATTTACGTTCAATACTTATGCTACGTGTTGTATCTCGCGTGGAACTGTCAGGCGACGCGGATTCCTCGCTTTGATTTTTGCGCGAGAGAGCGGGTTGTCGCGCGAAATTAGAGAGTTTTATGTCGCGGTATTTTCTCACTTGTCGATTCAAATCAAAATCAAAATAATTTATTCAGCAAATAGGCCACAGGGGCACTTTTACACGTCACATGTACATAGGTATTTAAAAAAATATTTAAAATTGAGTTGAAATTACAATTGATACTATTATATACTAATTCTAAGTTCTAACTAAAGTTAACTCTATACAATTAATTAGAGATGTAGAAGGTCTCTAAATGTCGAATTACAACCAAGAACTACACTAAATTTTAATATAAAAAGTACAAATACAAAAAAAAAAAAGTCTAAAATTACTTTAGAGGTGCAAATGACTCTAAATGTCACAACTAAAAATAAAATGTATATCTACTTAATCTAATTCTCCTTAGAGATGTATATGGTCTCCATGAGTCAAAATCATATATTTAAAATATTCACTAAAAGAAAGGAAACAAACGACAACCGAACAAAGTGTCTTAATTTAATAAAAATTAGAATTAAAGTTACTAAGTTATAACAGCCCCAGTAAGCTTAAACAGACCGGTCTTCACAGACGGCACCCGTTCACGAGTATGACGCGTATCTCAGCCATCCAGATTGTTGCGCCAATGATGTGCTAGGCGTGCCGGTACTTTTAAAGTAATCTTAGTGGTGCGTCCAGCTAGGTTATACTTAGCTGTTTTGGAAAAAAGGTTGACATTCGACAATCGGTCGTTTGGGGATTCACTGACTAAACTAGACTTTGCTGCCTTGTCAGTCGACTAACACTACACTGTAGAAGATGACTTTGAGCGGTTGGTCTTTTAAGGCACGAAGCTAAGATAAACAAGACTGAGATGCTAAAATAGACGTTAAAGAGATCCCCTCCACCTAAAACAGAGCCAACCTCCTTATTGCAAGGCTAACAATCAACTCACTGTGTGTGTAGAGGCTGCGTGAGCGCTGTGCGCCAGGACGCGTGCGGGTTGGGGACCCGCGGTGGCTGCAAGTGCTGCGCGAACCCCAATCGGCAGTATAGCGATACAGCCTGCTTCACTAGGCCGCATTCCACCTAAAAATATATGTTATAAAATAAATTGAGACTTACTACAAATACACACACAGATCATTATACCTAGAGACTATCTCTGTAAGGTAGACATTACTTAACATGCAACAACCGCTGGCTCAATCAGTATAGTGTATATGGACATAAACATTAGGGTCACTTGCACCACCGAAAATGGAGGTAGGTAACACTGCCGCTAACTCAGCGACCGTAGTACGTTCGTCTATAGAGACTTACACTTTATAAAATAGAGTTTCGAAAAAGTCACCATCGACGCGGTTCAAATCATAAACCTTTATAAAGTAGACCTAAGTTAATAAATAGTAGTAACTTTTATTTTCGTACCTGTAACACTGCCGCCAACTCAGCGACCGTAGTATGTTCGTCTATAGAGACGAATACTTTGTACAGTAAAGTTTCGAAGTAGTCGCCAGCGACGCGGTTCATGACGAACCCTTTTAGGGGCGGGACGGACACGCGGTCTTCAGCCGTGATCGGCACGTCGAGGTAGATCAGCCCGCGCCTAAACAATAGTAAGCAATTTAGTTATTTGTGCAAAAAAGCAACAAGTGATAATGCATAAGTTTCGAGCGATTGAATGATTATATAATAAGTTTGTACAGTCAACCAAAATATTCACCCAGCGGCTAGCAACGAACGGATTAGGTGCACAATACTGCTTGGTATGACTGTTACCTGTACAATGTCTTGACGACGTTGTAGTCGAGGGTGCCCGCGGTCTGCGACCCTCGGTCGATCAGCAGGTCGATGAGCCCCCGCTCCTGATCGCCCAGTGGCTAGTAACAAACGGATTAGTTGGCACACCAGTCGGTTAGGAAACAGAAGCGAATATGACAGTTGTTGTCTTAATCAATACAATTCAAAATGTAGACCTATCTCAGTGTTAAATTAGAGGGCCGAAACGGTACTTTCTCTCTTCCATATTAGTATGACAGAGAAACATTAGCGTTTCGTCCGCGAAAACTCAAGTCAATGTTAGCCTTAGTCGTGATTGAGGCGACATGACTACTTACGGCCCGCCACGACATTGGTCTAAGCGCGACAGCGGTGAGCGGCAGCCATACGTGCGAATGAAAAGTCCCATCGCTGTGCCTCGCTCCAATGTATGGCTGCCGCTCACCGCAGTCGCGCTTAGACCAATGTCGTGGCTGAGCCGTTACATGCTAACAACGCAAAAATCTGATCATTCACACAAATAAGGTTAACACAAAAAAACATCAGCTTTCATTCAATATTTTTATTAGATTAATTCTAAAATGTTAAAAAAACCTTGTTTATTTAAGAGAATAAAAAAAAACTTTAGTAACTCGAAAACACAGCAATGATTAAAAATAAACGTAATTACCAAGATAAAGTCTACCATAATATTGGCTTTTACACATAGCCAAATTCAATCTGCCACCGTAGTAATGTTGCCTTGATCGCCTGCGGTCGTCCGAGCTTGGAAACGGTGAGCTATTAATGCTATTATACTTATTATGATGTTGGAGATGTCAAGTTATATGGATAATAGCTCACCCTGCCCAATTTCTGTTAATCACTGGGATTCATTACCTTAACATCGGCTTCTAACACGTAGCCAAGTTCTATCCTCCACCAGGGTTGCATGGGAATGTTGAGGGGTACTCGCGGCAAGAGCGCCCTGATGGCTTTCGAGCGCCCGCGGCGGCCGAGAGAGCGCGACTTGGCTACTAGCTCCAGGTATTCGTTGCGGCCGATGCCTAGCAAGCGAAGACCTGAAAGAAGACATCCTAAGTATCATCATCATTATATTAGTCCTTAATCGCCCCACTGCTGAGCATAGGCCTCTCTTCTAGTACGCCACTCTTGGCCAAGATGGGACATGCTGACAACACTGATTGTCGCATGTGTGGCGAAGAGGAAGAGACCGTCAGACATCTAATGTGTGAATGTCACGCCCTCGCCAGACAAAGAATGAAGAACTTTGGAGCAGGCTACCTGGTACCAAAGGACTTCAGAGAGCTACCCATGAGCCTCATCATCCGATACGTGGAGATGGTCGAGAAGCTCCTGAATAGTTGAAGGATCTTAGGATCGTAGGGGGTAATTGCAGAAAAGATCCCGATGCGCCCCCGCAGATTTAAGATAAGATAAGATTGATCAATCCGGACACCATACTCACTTTAGTTTAGGTATATATTTAGGTATTTTTAAATTCATGTCCTTTTTCGTATATCGTAAAATGGAACGCAAATCTATTAGCGACAGTACGTAGGGTAGTTTCTTCGAATTAATTTGACATTTATAAAAGCCAGTGGAAGGTAGATCGATTTGATGGCTGCTCATTGCCCTGTGCGCAAGCTCGTTCGTCGCGAAAATCAAAAAAAAACTCGCTAAAATTGTCGATTGAGGTGATCAAGGCCCTCACCGCGACGTCTCCAGCACCAGCCCGCCATCGAGGAAAGTCGGTACCGACCAGCTGTTCGCCGAGCGGAGACAGGGTGAGTTGGCCTTTCGATTTGATTCGCTTTCACTGGCATAGATCGTTAGATTTTCTCAACTACAATTTCCCTACTCGAGGGCGATTGTACATTTGTTCCTTCGACCGCGGATCCTCCTAAAACTGAGAACAGCTAACCTGTCTCGGGGCCAGGAGTGACGTAGAACCACTTTCGTTTCGTTAAAACTGTCGCTAATTTCGTTTCGTTACCAAAATATCGTTAGTTTCGTTTCGCTCATATTCGTACATAGATACATCGCAAAACTACATACTTAATCTTTGCAATCGATCACTTCGCTTTCGTACCTACCTAGCTTCCAAAGTCCGACAATAAGTAATCATTCATTTCAACTGCTTTAGACATAATTACCTCAAAACAGGAACTTTCTGGATACTATAATATTTCAAATTTCGATTTTCGAACGATCAAAATTGATGATGCAATCATATTATACGACCAAATAAAGTAGGTGTTAAATTTGTTGTCATAACCCGTTGAAATAGAATACTTCGTAATTTGGTCGGGTAACACTGCACCGCGTGCTATTTTTGTGATTACGTAATAATAACCAACCTACATAGTATTGAATTCGGACTTTAAGAATAGCGATAATTACATTTAGTTATTGTTATTTTGTAAAGTGGATAATACATAATAGTTAGACAAATATAATTTACATAATAGTACGAAAACATAAGATAAATTAGTAATATTGTTTACCACGTATTTAGTCTATACTATCGTGCATTATTATTGAATAATGACCACAGATAGATGTCCATTATTATTCACATAGGCAAATCACATAGTTTTTAATCCTAATCAATTAACTACTTTCTGCTAAATATTAATTACGTTACGTACGTACTCATAATCGGCACAAGCCCACAAAGTATTCGCGGACTTCAATCCTATCCATTAGGGTCTATTTTCCAACGGCAGCACATATCAGTGCGAACCGAACTGCTTGTTTTTCTAATTGAAATAATTTACCTAACTAGTGTTTTTGTCTTCCCTTTATCAAACTCATTTAAAAATAATACGTTAGTTTAGGCACTCATCGTTATAAATAATTACTCTCACTTATCAATTGAAAGAAATATTTTTCTGTAATAGTGTCGTAGCTGGTGGACCTTACACCATAGTAAATAAGGTCGAAAATTGTTTGTACTACAAGTTGTTTTTATATGTCGAATAGGTTACATTTACATTAAATTAACGTGGTCATTACACATTTGAAGTGACAATGTCTAAGGCACTCGCACGTCGTAATTTGCAATTAAAACGTGAAATATCGATCAAACGGATCGATGAATGTTTAGCGGCCGGATTACAGGCTAAGGTGGATTCCTCGCGATTGCCGTTGTTTATGTCTAGATTTAGCATAACAAAAAATAAAACCGCCTTCAAAAATAAGCGCGTTACAAAACACGGAGAAACTAAAAAGCCAAAAATAATAAACCTTTCAATTCAGATTTCTTATCGTATTGCAATAAGCTAAACATCCAAATTATAAACAAATCAATTATTTTTGTAGTCGGTACCAGACCTGTTCGTCGCCTTGCTATTGCCTGTTTGCCCCACCCAACCATACACAGGCTGGTACCGACTCCAAAAATAATTGATTTGTTTATAATTTGGATGTTTAGCTTATTGCAATACGATAAGAAATCTGAATTGAAAGGTTTATTATTTTTGGCTTTTTAGTTTCTCCGTGTTTTGTAACGCGCTTATTTTGAAGGCGGTTTTATTTTTTGTTAAAAAGTTTATTTATTTGTTGATTTTTAGTGGTTCCTAGTGATATTATATGTATCAGTCCGAATACATGTACAGTAGTGAAAGAATTATCCTTTAACTCCTAACCATTGAGGAGTTGACCTTCCATCATCAGCTCAGCCACATAAAATTATAACCATCAGACGTAAATACTGGTGTACCTTTGAAAAATAGACTAAAAACATTACATGTGCCTATAACATTTGAAGAGTTCCCTCGATTTCTCCAGGATCCCATCATCAGACCCTGACTTGGTGCCAATGGGACCATCTCGAGGTTATACCGGTTCGATCAAAAAAAAAATTTTGAAAATCGGTCCACGATTCTCGGAGATATCGAATAACATACATACAAAAAAAAAAAAAAAAAAAACATTCAGGCGAATTGAGAACCTCCTCCTTTTTTGAAGTCGGTTAAAAATAGACGGCTATTGTTCTAGTTTTGAAACCCACCACATGAAACTCATTTCGGAAATAACAGATGCGAACGAGTTAGAACAGGAGGATGTCGTGCGTCAAGAATTTGACGACAAATATTTTCAAATAATTGAAATTCACACTTCGTTGTCCTCCGCGACCACTACCGAGGGCGAGACAAATAGAACCGATTTGTCCGTCAAGTTGCCTCGCTTGAATCTTGTCCACTTCGATGGTAACATTAAATCATGGGGAACATTTTACGATATGTTTAATACAATGGTACATCAAAATAAACGACTGTCAAATATTGAGCGGTTCTCAATTTTGATGACACTTCTTTCGGGTGAACCATTGCAATTGTTAAAAGGTTTTCCTTTATCGGATAGCAATTATTTAGATGCCTACGCGGCCTTGATCGATCGATACAACAACAAACGAAAATTAGCTTTTCGTCATTGGGAGGAAATTCAGAACGCTTCGTTGAAATCTAATTCTCCCAGTGAATTACGTCGACTGGTAGACACCTTCAAAGAAAACATCGCGGTTTTGAAAAACTTAAGATTTCCCGTCAACGATTGGGACTTCCCATTGTTCTATTTGTTGATCAATAAATTGGACCAGGACACCCGCCGTCGTTTTGAGTTGCAGAACGACAGCAAGGATGTACCTTCTTTCGAGTCGTTGTTGGAATATGTGAATAAGGCCGGTCAAGCTTTGGAACTCGCCTCGCTCACAGAGAGTGTCGCCGCTTGGCCGCCGCGCGCCCCGCCGCCGCCGCCGCGCCCGGGCGCCCCACGCGCGCGCCCGCTGCGCCGCGCTCCGCCGCCGCCGCCTGGCGCGCGACACAGGAACGTACTCCTGCGGCCGCCGTCTATAAAACGTTAGTGGCCACTAGCGCCGCTCCGATTGAACCGTGTTGTGCGTTGTGCAAGTCGAATCATGATCTTGCTAAATGCATTGAATATCGGAACAAGACTCCTCACGAGCGTTTTTCTGTTGTCAAGGACAATCGGCTCTGCGTCAACTGCTTACGCTCGGGACACGTAGTCAAAACTTGCCCATCGAAATCTCGTTGTTTGAAATGTAACGTCGCCCACCACACTACTATTCATTTCGATGTCGATGGTGGTAATCCCAAGGTCAGTGTCGGCTCCTCGGCCGCCACTAGCCCTGGCGCCGCGACTTGCTCGTCGTCTTCGCTTCTCGATACCCCGACGCAGGTGCCTGACAAACAGGTGACCATGATTGCGTCTGGTTCAGCACCTGGGGGTCAAATTTCGCTTTTTGCCACAGCATACGTGGAGGTACTCGATAATTTCGGTAGTTATCAAAAAATTCGTCTCGTCATAGACAATTGCAGTCAGCCCAATCTCATCACGCGACGTTGCGCCCAGCGACTTGGACTTCCGATTCGACATAAATATTCCTCGATCGAGGGTGTATGTGAGGTGTCAACATTGTCGACCTCCTATACCACTCTTAATATTCGCAGCATGAAGTCTGACTTCGAAATGTGCATCGAAGCCATTGTCGCACCCAAAATCTGCAGCGATCAGCCTGCAGTAAAAATTGACATCGACCGTCTGCCATGCGTCAACGCATTCGATCTCGCCGACTCTAACTTTGACAAACCTGGGGTTATCGACGTCTTAGTGGGAGTAGATGTTTTTTGTAAAATCTTCATGGGTAACCGCCACGAATGTGATAACGGACCCACAATATTTGAGACCAAACTTGGTTGGGTAGTCATGGGAAGCGCTCCTTCCGCCACTTCCCATTCGCAAACTTCGCTGTTTTGCTCAATCGAATCGCTCGATTCCCAAATTCGAGAATTTTGGGAGATAGAAAGTCTTCCGAAGGCTTCGCCTTTAACTGACGATGAAGTCATGTGTGAGAAAATATTCGCCTCGACTCATACACGTGATCCGAACGGACGATATATTATATTATAAACTTACCGTTCCGAAACGTCGATCCGCATTTTGGTGACTCGCGCGCTCTTGCCGAGCGCCGCCTAAACTCTCTCGAAAAGAGACTCTCTCGTGAACCGGAACTTCGGACAGAATACAATAACTTTATGCGTGATTATCTCGATGCTGGACATATGGACCCGGTCGCACCTCGATCGGATGGCCGAGCTTACCACTTGGCACATTTCTGCGTGCTTAAGCCCAGCAGCTCCACTACCAAATTGCGGGTAGTTTTCGACGCTACTGCTCAGCCTGCTGGAGGTCCCTCATTGAATGATCAGTTGCTGGTTGGATCGAAACTGCAATCCGATCTCGTTTCGATATTACTTCGTTTTCGTTTGCATGCGGTTGTCTTCACAGCCGACATACGTCAAATGTATCGACAAATCTTAGTCTCTCTTAGTGATCGAGACTTTCAACGCATTTTGTTCAGGTTCTCACTCGATGAACCTATACAAGAATTTCGCTTAAATACCGTGACATACGGTATGTCTTCATCTAGCTTTCTCGCAATTCGTGCATTGATCCAATTAGCCATCGACGAAGGCACAGAATATCCTCGTGCAGCTGAAGTCCTTAAACGGGACATTTACGTCGACGACGTAGTGACAGGCACTGAATCTGTCGAATCAGCGCTCGACCTTCAGTCTCAGGTCATAAAGATCTTAGAGAAGGGATGTTTTGAACTCCGTAAGTGGTCGAGTAACTGTCCCCGTCTGCTCGAGAGTCTCGACCCAGCCCATTGTCATAATAAGACGCTCTCTTTCGATTCGGAACCGACATCTCCTGTTAAGGTGCTCGGTATGGAGTGGAACCCGTCCACAGACGCGTTCACCTTCACTGTCAATCCGCTTCATGAAAAGTGCACCAAAAGAAACATTCTTTCAGAATTGGCGCGCATATTTGACCCTCTTGGGTTTCTTACACCCTTGACACTCTCGTTTAAACGCATAATACGAGATCTTTGGACTCTTGGTCTGGATTGGGACGTGGTAGCACCCCCCAACATCAACCAAAGCTGGCTTCGTTATCGTACAGATCTCGAGTTATTGTCGTCTCTCGAGATACCTCGATTCATCCTATCGACGAAGTCCTGCAGTGTTCAACTGCATGGCTTCTGTGACGCTTCTGAAGCAGGATATTCAGCGGTCATTTACTTTCGCATCGAGCACGGTAATGGTAGCATCACCACCCATTTGATAATGTCACGCTGCAAAGTCTCGCCTTTGAAACGCACCTCGTTGTCGACCAAGTACCTACACAATGATAATCAACATCCGGGGTTACGCACACTCCATTTCCTGATCGCACAAAATTTTTGGATCCTCGCATCTAAACGTGTAATTAGTTCTCGCTTATCGAAATGTATAAAATGCTTTCGCGCTAATCCAAAACCTTTGGTGCCTCGCATGGCAGATCTCCCTATGACTCGAATTTCGCAAGTAAAGCCTTTCTCGTGTATAGGTGTCGATTTCGCGGGTCCCTTTCCCACGTACATTAAACGTTATCGTGGAGCCAGGCCCTTTAAAACACACGTATGACATTCATATGTTTCGCGACTAAGGCCTCTCATATCGAACTTGTTATAGGACTAACCACAGAAGCCTTTCTCGCTGCCTTGCGTCGATTTATCGCTCGTCGTGGCCGTTGCCAGCGCATAAATTGTGACCGGGGTACGAATTTCGTAGGAGCTTATAACGCATTGCTGCCACTCATGCAAGAGGCGGTTTCTCATGAGAATATCGAATTCTCTTTCAATCCACCAGCCGCATCCCATTTCGGCGGCCTGTGGGAATCTAATATTAAATCATTTAAAACACATCTCGCTCGCGTTGTAGGAAACCAAATCTTAACTTACGAAGAATTTCTGACGGTGGCAGCTCAAGTCGAGTCAACGCTCAACTCACGGCCACTCTGTGAGATGAGCTCCGATCCTAATGACATGTCCGTGCTAACGTCGGGACATTTTCTCACCTTAGAGCCCTTGACTTCGCTCGTGGACACTTCAACCACCGAAACGAATATGACCATCTCAAATCGCTGGCAGCTAGTACAGAAACTTCACCGCGATTTCTGGAAGCGATGGCATTTAGAGTACTTGCATACGTTAAATCAACGCGCGAAATGGCATTCGGATATTGATGAGCCCAAGCTCGGCGCATTAGTATTAATTAAAGATGAACAACTGAAACCGCTTCATTGGTCACTTGGTCGTATAGTATCGTTGCATCCGGGCAAGGACGGAACCTCCCGCGTAGCCACAATTCGGTCACAGTCAGGTCTAATACAACGACCTCTGGTAAAGGTGTGCCCTTTACCCATAGACTAGCTTATTCTTAAAATACTTCGTATTTGGTGGGCGGAATGATCGATCCGGACACCATACTCACTTTATTTAAAGTCACACACAGGTCGAACGCGATTAATTAACATTATTTTTACCTTTTTTCCCAACGTTTCGGCCAGGTTGCACTGGCCGTGGTCGCGGAAGACTGACGTCCCAGCAAAGTGTCACCGGAGATGTAAACAACACAAAACTACCCGATATTAATTTATATAAATGTTCGGGGTAGACAAATAAATATAATCTACCCGCTTTTAGTTATTGTTTATTTCCCACCGCACGACACACAGCACTCACAACATCCGCGCACTGGTCCGAAGATAGATGGTTTGAACATTTGAATCACTGGTCCCCATGTTGGCGATAATCTATACCCGTCTTCCCTGTTAAAGTTTTTAGGATATTTTTTAATTTCGATCGCCTCCCTCACAATCCGGGGATAATAGTGTCGCTCGGTGGAAAGAACTTTGGGTTTGTGTAGCTCAATCCAGTGATTCGTTTCCGCAGTAAGCAAGTGCTCGGCGATTGCAGATTTGTGTATATGGCGATTTTTAACTGCCGCTATGTGTTCCTTCACCCTCTCTTGAACGCTGCGCTTTGTTTGGCCAATATACGCACTTCCACAACTGCAATCTATCTTGTAGACACCCGGACTTTGGTACGGAATGACATCCTTAGGACTGCGTAAGAGACTCGCTACTTTAGATAACGGTGTGTATACAGTCTTAATGGAGACTTTTCTTAGTCCATTAGTAAATTAGTAAATTAGTAAATTAATATCGGGTAGTTTTGTGTTGTTTACATCTCCGGTGACACTTTGCTGGGACGTCAGTCTTCCGCGACCACGGCCAGTGCAACCTGGCCGAAACGTTGGGAAAAAAGGTAAAAATAATGTTAATTAATCGCGTTCGACCTGTGTGTGACTTTAAATATGTGTACAAAGCGCGAGAACTTAAAGTGTCATACTCACTTTAGTTTAGGTATATATTTAGGTATTTTTAAATTCATGTCCTTTTTCGTATATCGTAAAATGGAACGCAAATCTATTAGCGACAGTACGTAGGGTAGTTTCTTCGAATTAATTTGACATTTATAAAAGCCAGTGGAAGGTAGATCGATTTGATGGCTGCTCATTGCCCTGTGCGCAAGCTCGTTCGTCGCGAAAATCAAAAAAAACTCGCTAAAATTGTCGATTGAGGTGATCAAGGCCCTCACCGCGACGTCTCCAGCACCAGCCCGCCATCGAGGAGAGTCGGTACCGACCAGCTGTTCGCCGAGCGGAGACAGGGTGAGTTGGCCTTTCGATTTGATTCGCTTTCACTGGCATAGATCGTTAGATTTTCTCAACTACAATTTCCCTACTTGAGGGCGATTGTACAAAGATAGTACGCCACTTGTCCCGTTCCAGAGTTACTCTAATCCAGTTGTGACCAGCAATGTTCAGGGTGTCGTCCACCCAATGTGCCAATCGTAAATATAGAAGTCACGACTATTATGAGTAACTGATTTAACCTTTTGGCGCCCAATGTGCCATACAAAGCAGCATTTCCTTTGTCTCGTAAATGGTTTCAAAACATCCACTTCGACCTTATTAAAAACCTACATTCAAACTTGATTAGCTATAATAAATAGTGGGTGGCACAAGGTTATGAATAAAATAAAAAAGTCCGGTCAACATTGCTAAAAAAACCACGCATAAAAAAACGCGGCGTAAAAAAACTGACGTAGCGAATACAAGAATAATTAGACCGTTATTTCGGCAACAATAAGATAAACATTATTCTTACTCTTCAACCTAGCGTTCCCCCGGCCTAGCGCCAGGGTCCGCTTTCCTGCTTAGTCTTCTCCACTTCGCCTGGTCTTCGCCATCCTTAGGCGTGAGAATGTTCTCACAAGTTAACATTATTATATAAAACTAATATTATAAATGGGAAAGTGTGTGTGTCTGTTTGTTTGTCCGTTTCACGACAAAACGGAGCGACGAATTGACGTGATTTTTTAAGTGGAGACAGTTGAAGGGATGGAGAGTGACATAGACTACTTTTTGTCGCTTTCTAACGCGAGCGAAGCCGCGGGCAAAAGCTAGTATGAAATAAGTAAATAAAATTAAATAATTATGTATAAAGAAATGAAAATAAATATAATCTAAAAGGCCGACAATGCACCTCCAACACCTCTGGTGTTGCGGATGTCCATGGGCGGCGGTGATCGCTTACCATCAGGCGACCTGTCTGCTCGTTTGCCTCCTATCCCATAAAAAAAAATATAAAAAAAAAAAGATGTCTTACAGTCGGCAGCAGTGAAGTTGGGCATGGTGTCATAGCTCTTCTCCAGCTCAATCAGTAGTGCCACCACCTCCACATAGTAGATGAACGGGGTTATCCGCAGACCTGAAATACACCCACAAAACATTAGGCACAAACATTCAACATTCTGAGAGAAAGCTCAGCTTAACTCTCGCACGTTCAGATGTTGACTACTTCGAAAAGAGCCTAGACTATAAGTACAGTACATTTATTTCAAGTGTTACTAGTAGCGCCAAGGAGATATTTGGTCGGTTGGCTAAAGATAAGGACAAACTCTCATCTGATACGCATTTGCTTCTGAAACAGCGTGAACGTATATCTTCGAAGGAGTACAACTCCCAGGAGCACCGGAAGCTAAACAGGCAAATATCCAAGGCAGTAAGAAGGGATATTAGGAGAAGAAACACAGAAAGAATCCAACGCTTGATAGAAAAGCATCGGGGCCCAAAGGTATTTCAAAGAGCTACGGCTTGTGGTACTAGCCAGCTTATCAAACTGGAAGACGAAGGCGGCCATGTAGTAACGGACACTCCAGGGCTATTAAATGTGGTAGCCAAATTCTATGGGGAACTATATGAGTCACAAAATACACAGAACTTACAGCATGGTGCAGAGTGTTCACGTGCAACTCTGACAAAACATTTCACCGAAGACATTCCAGATATCAGCACCTATGAAGTGAAGCAGGCTATGAGACAACTTAAGCAATACAAAGCTCCGGGAGAAGATGGCATTACCACGGAACTGCTTAAAGCAGGTGGACGCCCGATACTAAAAGAACTGCGATGGATCTTTAACGAAGCCCTGTTCACCGGTGAAATACCAGAAAAGTGGCAGAACAGCATGGTCACATTATTTCACAAGAAAGGCGCCAAGACCAGTCTTAAAAATTACCGCCCTATTGCCCTCCTAAGCCAAGTGTACAAAGTATTTTCAAGAATTATCACATCGAGAATATCGCGAAGATTAGACGAATACCAGCCTAAGGAACAAGCAGGTTTCAGGAGCGGCTATAGTACAGTAGATCATATCTTCACCGTGAGGCAAGTGATACAAAAATCACTTGAGTACAAACTACCACTACACCTTGCCTTCGTGGATTATGAGAAGGCGTTCGATACGGTGGAACATTGGGCAGTCTTCGATTCCTTAAAGCGATGCCGAATAGACTATAGGTACATCCAGCTGTTGAAGAACCTTTACCACTCAGCTACAATGACAGTACAAATTCAAGCCTCCAAAACATCAATACCACTTCGAAGAGGGGTGCGCCAAGGTGACGTTATATCTCCAAAGCTTTTCACAAATGCTCTAGAAGATGTATTTAAACACTGTAGCTGGGACGGCATGGGCATAAGAATAGATGGAACGTATTTAAACCACCTACGTTTTGCTGACGACATCGTTCTACTCGCAGAGACACCTGAAGATCTCGAACAAATGCTCAATGATCTAAGCCAGGCATCGATGCAAGTTGGTCTAAAAATGAATATGGAGAAAACGAAGTGGATGAGCACTGCTAAAAACGCAACCATAACATTAGAAGGCAAAACGATGGAGAGAGTAAGCGAGTACATATATTTGGGCCAAAAAATAACGCTTGAAGGTGACCCCTGGATGCTGAAATTAGTAGGCGCATTCAATTGGGATGGGGCGCATTTGGCAAGCTGGGTGATGTTTTCAAGTCCAAAATTCCACAGTCACTGAAAACCAGAGTCTACAACCAATGTGTCCTCCCAGTAATGACCTATGCGTGCGAGACATGGACGCTAACCGCTGGACGAATTCGCCAATTAAGAGTGGCCCAAAGAGCTATGGAGCGCGCGATGCTCGGGATTTCATTGCGAGACAGAATCCGAAATGAGGAGATTCGCCAACGCACGAAAGTTACCGACATCGCGAAGAGGATTGCGCAACTAAAGTGGGAATGGGCCGGTCATATTTGTCGAAGAGTTGACGACCGATGGGGCCGGATAGTATTGCTGTGGAGACCTAGACTGGGAAGCCGAGGTGAAGGGAAACCACGAGCCAGATGGTCGGACGACATCAGAAAGACGGCAGGGCCGACCTGGCACAGAACCGCCGCTTATAGAACAGAATGGAAATCCATGAAAGAGGCATATGTTCAGCAGTGGACGCAAATATGCTGAGAAGAGAAGAGATTCAACATTTTATACAAAGGCACACAACTTTACACTAGTTGCATGGAATGCAACAGAAGTCTATGGAAATTTCTATACAAACAATAACAGTTTAATGTTTTTATCATGAATTTGAATTACAACACAGTTGACTATTATGTACGTAATGGTGTAGGTGCAGCTATATTTTTTTTTTGTTTTGCATTATGTTTTAGTTAAACTTGATACATTTGAAGAGATTCAATTGGAAATAAAATTGATTCAAATAAACACAAAATTGCTAATGAGTTACAAAAATTTCCATATGTCAGGTTAAAGAAATTTATTATCTCATAACATAAGAAATTTTACATTTCACTTAATGAGTATTAGATACATATCTTAGTTAATATATATGTTTTTTGTACATCATTGAAACATTTTGTAGTGAAACAATGGCATTGCTTCTATGTTGCATTTCTTTCTTCTAATCCAATCACCCTCAGGCATAGGGTGTGATGGTGTGAAGTATATTCTGTATGTTGGACAGCCTAGGGACACTCAAAAAAAACTTATATGTACAAAGGAAAACCCTCCATTATAAACTTTAACATAGCATTAGCAGCATTACCTTTAACAATCATGTCAGCCAAGTGGTAGGGGTAGAGCATGAGCCTCTGAATGCTGCTGTGCACAAGAGTCTCATAATATTTCCTCTCATCTTTCTGGACTGTCCGCACTGGAATATAACAGTGAATATAAATTATGCTCACTTTATTCTTTAAATATTGATTGTTCAATGTTACTATGAGATGAGTATAAACCTTTTTTAATGTAACTTCTTTGACCCAATAGGGTAAATTGCCGGTTACTGGCCAGTGTCGAATAACTAATAAAAAAACCCTTTATTTGCAGAAAAATTCCCTTTACGTATAAACAGAGATAATTTTTACATAAAATTTCTATTACTGGCTACCTCTCAGTAACTGACCACATTATGCTAAAATGAATTCAGATTACCATTATACAGAGTTCATAATGAAGTGTCCAGTTATTGGAAAGGGAGCTACTGGCAATTTATCCTATAGTCAGAATGTTTTCCTCAAAAAAATTATGAATGATGAATATAAATAAACTTACCAAGACTTCCCCTGTACCGGAGTTGATTTTTAATACTGAATTCAAATATATATCTCTCATATTCCTTGCTGGAATCCCCTAATAGCTGAAATTATATTGAATAACACTTCCGATTCACAATATTAATTCCAATAAGAATCTCACTAAAACTACAAACAATACAAATAACAAAATTAAGATTCATATTGATATCAATGTTTTGTTTACTTTTGTAGTATAGTCTGATGACCATGATTGTGACATAATATCCTAAAGGTATTAAGTATCAAGTATACAGTTTCATTACTTTAATAAGCCCAGATTACACAAACTTATCAAACCATATCAGTTTACCTTTTTAACGTTTGCTGGCAGCTTAGCCCATTGTATTTTCTTACGAACACATTCTTCAATTTCGTCCTCCATGTTAGTGGAGCTACCTCGCTTATCGCCACTACATTGAATTATATTATTTTGCTAATTGAATGTCCTTGAGTAAATTATACCAGATAATTATTATGATTTGATAAATGAAAACTAAATTTGCTGTATGTATGTTCCGATTGCGCGATGGCGAAGAAACAGCGTTCAAAATGTATGACACCCGTGTGAAAATAATTAATTTCCTACATAAATCTGAGGATTTTATGACATTGTAATAAGGTGGTCATTATGGATCATTTTCACAAGTATAAAACGTAAACTTCACTGATTTTTAAAATGAAATATATGAAACCGATAATAATAATAACATATTTTTTTTTGTTTTACATGTTTGAAATGTATGTTTATGAACGTCGCTTATAATGTATATGTCAAAATTGACATTACAGATGTTGCCATGTTAATAAACCCGTAATCGATAATTACGGTCGTGTTCGATTCTAAGCGACTATTCGTGTATTCATAATTTTTTCTTCATTATCATGTTAAATATCCTAAAATAAATAAATGAAAAATCCGTCTCTGAGGGTTTTGCAACAGTAAATGATAATACTATGGCTATGATTATGAAGACTGTAATTTGTATATGATTTACAAGACTTGCAAGAGTATACAGAACGTTATTATAAATTCACAAAAATAAAGCATCAAAAGACGCATGAATCTGGTTAATCATATCTGAAGCAGTCATACTGCGACCATGAATGCAAAAAGCTTTGTAGTTACATATTCTCGTAAACCTAGCAGACAGAAAAGCAGCCACACTTTGTGCAAGTTGAACCGACTTGTCGTTATCACAAAGATCATATTTCAAAGCCCATGTGTAGAATGTGCCCAAAGCTCCAGACAGTATGTCCCCTTGCCCACCAGCTCTTCGACCAGATCCTCCTTTTGACAAAGTCCAATCGAAAGAAGCAATACTGGAGTAGTAATGATCTTCACCCCCTTTGTGCAAAACGCTCACATTATCTCCCCAGAAAGTGTACCAGGTGCTATTGCTAGAAATTGCAGTAATAAATCTCTTCGCTTCGTGATTATTTGGGGTTAGAATAGCTCCTGGCAAAGGATATCCCTTAATAATTGTCAAGTTATTTGAAACTGCGTACAAACCATCCGCATCAATAATCAATGGCTTTTTTATCATCTTGCAAGCTTCTATAATGTCATATGTTAATTTCATAGTGTTTTCGTCCCTTCCCAATCCTGGGCCAATTATGATTATGTCCATTTTATTAAGCAATGTCACAATATTTGGTAGGTTCTTGGAGCTTAAATAAGGATAAACTATAAGCTCTGGACTATAAGATTTTATAACTGGTGCTGCATTCTCAGTAGTGATAATAAAAACTAAGTCAGCTCCAACCTAAAAAAAAATAGCCACATTTGATAAAGGAACCTTATATATGAATAATATCTCATTAATTATTTCATAATTGTGTTTTTAACATAAGGATTATTTCAATTTCATACCATTTTTTTTAGTTAATGATATTTTTACCTTCAAGGATGAAATAGCTGAAAAATAAGGTGCACCTGTGTACTCGGTAGATCCACCTATAATACATATTTTGCCAGCGTCACCTTTACTTTTGCCTTCTAATTCAGGAACAATAATTTTACCGAGGCTTAAAAGCCTTTCCTCGTTTAAATTATCAATTGTTGAACATTCTTCCACTATTGACGATGTAACCAATTTAGTACACAAAACGAAATGTAATCCAATCGCAGTCAAACTTTTGACAATGGAATTCATATTTGATACAACTTAACAATAATAAACACATAAAATGTCAAATTAGTATTGCTTGAAATAGAAAGTCTACGAATAACTCGTCACTAACAAATTAATAAAATTGATGTCACAAATAAATATGACCTCGTGGCCTTTGAGCTCTATAAAATACCATTAGAAAAAATGATTGCTTCGACAACGAGCAACGAATTCACATTTAGATTTATAAGAGTTGAGTCGATTGTATCGATTACATTTTGTTTTGTACATGGCAGCACTACTGGAAGGAAAAATAAACATGAATGTACGTTCCGTTCGAATATTACGTAAAAAAATTTACACAAAAAAAAGGTTTCCAGCGCCTCTCGAAACAAAACAATTTTATATTTCAAACATTTGATGAGTAATAAAGAAGTGAGAATGTAATTTAATAACATGGTTTGTTTTAAAAACTATTACGTGTTAATTTCCATATATTTTTCATTATCTTCTGTGCATTCTATATCTAGTATCGGAACATAATGTCACTGTCAAGTGTCAGGTGATAATAACAAAAGTATATTTCAGTACACTTTATTAAATAAGTCTCAGAAATTGCTAAACATGGATGATAAATATGAAACGGTGAAGCTATGTTACACAATACACAAATACTCAAGCCATTCAGCTAATTACATACCAGAGTAAGTTACTTAACGCTTGGTGTATGCCCTTTTTTCGATAGTTATTTAAGCCATTCTCTCGTAGAGATCCGGTTTCTATGAAAATGAACGATTTTAATGATTTATTTCAGAAATATAATGGTAAACAACCCATCGGATCAACTCTCGAGATGGTTTACGGACAGCAACACGCCCTCGCAGTATATAATGTTGAAAATAAAAGCGCCTGCTATAGTCGAAACTATCAAATTCGGGAAATACATTAAAGCTCACGTCAGTGACCTGAAGAAATTCCAAATATTAGGAGGCACAGATGAACACAACTTATCTGTGTTGTTATCAGCGTGAGTATTAAATAGTAAATAGTAAGTACTAACTTGTTATTTCACAAACTTTTATTTGGCTTCAAACATTTGTTAGGCTGGTATCATTAGAGCTGTTGTTATTGTAAAGAATATTCCAATTGAATATAAACCATACTTTGTAGTTAGTAGGATGCTGTTTGTAATTATTAACACTATTTTCTTTTCTCTTAAATATCTTTAACTATTCAACTGTAGCCGAGCCTTTAGTAGAATCAGTATATCTATTTTTGTCAACTATGCCCCCTACAAGAACAAAGATGTAGATATAGCATAGCTGCTATTATTATACCCCAACATGTTAAATGGTTGTTGATTCGAACAATTTTCATGTTATGGAAGATGTGTGAATGGAGAATATTATAGATATTGATATGTTTTTGACTTTTAATATACTGTAAATGAAAATTCATAATAATTATTTAGTGAAAATTAGACAATAAAGATTTTTTTTTTTTTTTTATTATTATACTACTACTATTAACTAATGTGAAAAGCCATATTCTTTTTGAGTAAAGGCTGTATAAGTAACCTCATTCTGAAATTCTCAAGTTCAATAGAAATTACACATAATGTAAACAATCTAAAATACCTTTATTTCTTTGTAATCTTAAAAGTTCAATGTGCAAACACAATATTTTTAACAGTTTTATTAACAAAGCCCGGATGACAGGAGAAATTATGTGTTGACATCTCAATAGTGCGAGGAAACACATTTTATAAGTCGATAAAAAGCATGATGTACTCTCTCTATGTAATTTTGCCAGCAGCCATGTGCCATATCAAACTCCCCAAACTTAATGCCCATTTTGCGCACTGATACCTAAAGTAAAAAAAAAACTGTAAATGCACACTATTGTCCTACTTTTTCTCGTCGCCACTATTATAACTCACAGTTTTGGGGTCCAAGCACATGTGCTGGTCCAGGTTCGTAGTTGTAAACAATTTTAAAAATGAGCTGTTTGTATTTTTTTAAACAATTTTAAAAAGAATAATACTTTATATAATTTTCGTAATAAACAATAACTATTTTTTTAATATATATTTTTCAATTATTGATGATTATTATAGTATGTAATTAGTTTACTGAAATAATGAATAATAAGCTTACACATTATGTAACAATATGACATGTAAGATAATAACTATAATAAAGATCAATAAATTTCTGATTCAAAAATTGTTCGTATGGATGTTGATAAAATAGTAGATATTTAAATAAGCACTATTGAAAAGTGCATTTTTGCTCCCGTCGTCCGGGCTTTGATTATTAAAGTTAAAATATATGTTCATGTAAAAAGGCATCCATCCTAGAACTTTAAAGTTAGTCATCAATTACTAAAAGATTCCCCTTTAGAATTATTGTTCCATATGACATGTCTTTCATCATGTAGAGGACTCAAGAAAGACAGTGCACCGGAGGTGTTCAGGCTCCGACACAGGACCACAGAAGGCCTGTACCTGCCAGTGCAGTACCTCAAGATAGTACCGCTGCAGTCATGGGGCCCGGCGTACAATTACACCATCTGGTATGTTGAGCTGCAGGGGAAGACGCATGAGGACCTGATGGCTCACGTGCTGGATACCATCAATTTGGTAAGGTCATTTTGTATGAAGAAGAAACATTGACAAAAGCTTTCAATTTCACTGTCTTGGGTGAGACTTGAACTCACTACACTGAATCATTATTCCATGCTCTGAACTACCAATACAGTTTGTAAGGTGTTTTGATATTTTTACTTTATGTTTTAGACATTAACAGGTCACTGTTATCTAGATTACTAAGTAATTATAGCATTTATAATGAAAACCGATTCATATTTTTTAGCGCAAAGAGGAAGAAGCAGTCAGAATGCTCCTGAAACACTTACGGCGTCGCCGTTATAAGGATGCGTTTGAGGCACTATCGCGCGAGAGCGGTGTGCGACTCGAGGGCGAGCTGCAAGCGCGGTTATGGCACGCCTTAGTCGAGAATGGGGACTACAAGCTAGCGGAGGATATACTGGACGAGGCAGTCACAGGTGAGTAGGCTACTTGACCTTCTTTTAAAGTCTGTCTTGTATGATTAAGTACTGTCCAATTAACCGAAATAAAATATTATTATATTTTCATATTTTATTATGACTTAAAAGCAGCAAAAAATATTTTTAAAGTATACTTTTACGTAATCAGGCGAAAACAACACAGTCCTGTTAATCCATAGATTATCTGTGTATCAGATGCTATTCGAAAACAACATTTTCTGACTTTTTAAGTATGAAAGCATAAAGTTCAATATGTCAGTGATTGTTTTGACATGCAGTAAAGTTCGAATTCGATGACGTCACTACATCGCTGACAGCGTTTTCGGTGGCCAAAGTAAATAAAAAATTACACACATTTTAAATCCAAAATACGCAGTCATCATACACCTTTAATACCCAAAATCTAGTAGTCTGTTGCTAAAAAACCGGAAAGCATGCTGCTGGTCGTCACGTTTTGCGTTAAGCGCGCTGCCTAGCCGAGGAGCTGCTAACGAAGGCGTCTGTCTATGCTTATTCCGCCGTGCATGATCACTGGCTAGACTGCCTGGACTCAACTATGTCGTTGACTTTACAAATTCGATTTTCGATTCGATTCGAACAAATTGATTAAAAAAATAAAATTGTTTTTTTGTTTGTCGTACAGAAGGTGAATTCGATTGGTACATGTCGTGGCAGCCATACACACCGGTTTGGCGCGAGATGTCGGGTTGCTCCGTGCAGGTAGGTACTAGCAGCCACACTTAAATCACTATTGCGTTTGGGTGTTTAGTAGATTTAAACGCTTTTACTGGTAACCGCGTTACGGCACTGTACAACTTGAAAGCAGACCGACGGAGAGAGTCGAGCCGTAAGGGTTCCTTTTGTACCTTTTTGGTACGGAACCCTAAAAACAAGCTTGTTTAGATTGTTTTAAACTTAACACTTTAAGTTCTCGCGCTTTGTACACATATTTAAAGTCACACACAGGTCGAACGCGATTAATTAACATTATTTTTACCTTTTTTCCCAACGTTTCGGCCAGGTTGCACTGGCCGTGGTCGCGGAAGACTGACGTCCCAGCAAAGTGTCACCGGAGATGTAAACAACACAAAACTACCCGATATTAATTTATATAAATGTTCGGAGTAGACAAATAAATATAATCTACCCGCTTTTAGTTATTGTTTATTTCCCACCGCACGACACACAGCACTCACAACATCCGCACACTGGTCCGAAGATAGATCTTTTGGTTTGAACATTTGAATCACTGGTCCCCATGTTGGCGATAATCTATACCCGTCTTCCCTGTTAAAGTTTTTAGGATATTTTTTAAAAAGGTAAAAATAATGTTAATTAATCGCGTTCGACCTGTGTGTGACTTTAAATATGTTTTAAACTTCTTCTCGTTGTTTCATATACCTACATATATATTTTAATAATTTTAGGTGGAAGACCGCCTATGTTGCGACACGCCACCCCCGCAGCGCTCCAACGAACTATCGTGCGCTGACCGCGAGCCACGACCGCTCGATGCGGTGAGACGATTTGTTCATACTTGTTTATTAGATACTTACCTAATTTATGCTCGAACTGCTGACGGTGTATACCTGTGTATATCGCTAAATGGAAAAATCTCAGTCGAAAAGCGCCTCTGACACCTCACTGAATCAGGGCCAATTTCTTCTATAGCTAAATTTATTTTTTGTAGCTATTTTTTTAAATGTTATTAGTAGGTCATCAACTCATCAGTCATCACACTACGAATAAGAAGTGTTTTCGTACAAACTATGTGAAACTTTTCTTAATAGGAGGTGCCCGTCAATGGGAGTCATCAGAATGCGACACTTATTGCTGTACCAAGCCCGGACCTCGTGGCGGCCACCAACTAGTGGTGGACTCTACTACTGGCACATTGTACCTCTTCGGCGGCTGGAACGGGACGGAAGATCTCGACGACCTGTGGTGAGTGCTGCCTTCTCTCTCTAACCCGTATAGGTGTTTACCGTCAGAATGTGATACCACTTGCTGTTTCAAACCCGGTCCTCGCGGCGGCCACCAATTAGTTGTTGATTTTACTATACATTATACTTCCTCAGCGGATGGAACGGGACGGAAGATCTCGACGATTTGTGGTATGTGTTGCTTTCTCTCTGTGATAGATCTTCATGCCAACTCGTGGTGGACTCTGTCTCTGGCACACTTGTCACGCCAATATCAATTACTAAACTTTATTACAAAAAATTGTATCACTTAAATTAATAATTGATTCGATATGTTCTTAGAAATACTTGTGCTATGATGCTGTTGCAAAGCATTTACTTATAAAATTTTTTTTTCGTATGATAACAGGTCATACGACACAGAGACAGAGCGCTGGGCGCTCCTCTGCCGGCACAGCGGTCTCGAGAACGGGCCCTCGCCTCGCTCGTGCCACAAAATGGTGTTCGACCCCGTGCACAGAAGGCTATACACTCTGGGGAGGTATCTGGACAACGCGCAGCGAGTACCCAGCAATATGAATGTAAGCGATGGCGAACTATTTTGAACAGCTGACTGAGGGCCGCCATCTTGTCGAGAAGACTGCCTCGGGCGAGGCTAATTTTCTCGCACGTTTTGTGTTCTCGGTCGGTGTGGACCCGGCTATTCAATAATATGGTACTAAACAATTTCTGTACAAAATTGTATGTGGCATTGCATTTGCGATAGTTTTACGTTATAAGTGTGAATGACTACGCTCTGTCTATTGCATATCTTGAAGTCGCTACTCGGGGGACTGAAATCTTCTCGAGGCTGAGGCGTAGGGTTAGAGCCGGCGTAGCTTTATTTGACGTTCATATGCGCATTGTAATATGCCTACTTGAAAATAAATATTTAATTTTGTCGCGATCACCGTGTGGCTTCGAGTGTCTAATTTAAACGTGAGAATCCTCATTTTATCACGTTACATTTGTTCCAGAGCGACCTATACATGTACGACGTGCCAACCAGCCAGTGGTCGCTGGTGACGGCGGACACGGCGGCCGCGGGCGGGCCGCGCCTCGTGTTCGACCACCAGATGTGCATCGACTGCGACACGCGCACCGTCTACGTGTTCGGCGGCCGCGTGCTGCCGCACAACACGTGAGTCGCTAGTGTCACTACAGCACCGCCAGTGGTCGCTGGTGATGGCGGACACATCGGCCGCGGGCGGGCCGCGCCTCGTGTTCGACCACCAGATGTGCATCGACTGCGACACGCGCACCGTCTACGTGTTCGGCGGCCGCGTGCTGCCGCACAACACGTGGGTCCACACTAACTTTATTCGCACACATACATTTTTTTACGCTGAGAACAGTCCCCGATCGACGAAAATTATGAAAATGTACCTACAGTGCAGCTCTGAAATTGCTACGCTACGTCGCGCACACACTAGCTGTCGGTCGGCTGACGCGCGGGGTGGTTGTATGTATATGTATACATCACCGATACCTACGCGCCGACCGCCGGTCGAGCACTGAACGTTCTGATTACGACCGACGGTCAGTCCGCGCGTGTGGTACCTGCGCATTGACCGTCGGTCGAACACTGAAGGTTTGATTTCGACCAACGGTTAGCGCGTACGGTTAGTCAGATGAAAAATGTTTCCATCTTCAGCTTTATTGTTTCAGAGAGGAAGCTGCGACGCCGCAATACTCCGGTCTGTACGCGTACTACCTGAACACCAACACCTGGCAGCTGTTGCTTGCTGACCGCCACACGCTGCCCGCGCCGCAGCCGCGCGTGTCTCACTCCATGCTGTTTCATCCGGTAAGTCCCGATCTATATTATATTATATCATATCTTGTCTTAAGTCTTGGGTTACCGAAATCCGTTTTGGTTTCAGGTACAACGTAAACTGTACATCTTCGCAGGCCAGCGCAACAAGGAACACCTGTTAGACCTGTGGTGGTGGGACGTCGGTACGAATACATGCGGCGCGCTCTGCAGCGGCGCCGCAGCGTGCCCGCCGCCCGCCGCCGGCTTCACGCAGCGAGCGACGCTGGACCCGGACACGGACGAGCTGTTCGTGCTGTCGGTGAGTACAGACAGTCACACACCTGTAGTGTAGGTACTACACGTGCGGTGCGCTCTGCAGCGGCGCCGCAGCGTGCCCGCCGCCCGCCGCCGGCTTCACGCAGCGAGCGACGCTGGACCCGGACACGGACGAGCTGTTCGTGCTGTCGGTGAGTACAGACAGTCACACACCTGTAGTGTAGGTACTACACGTGCGGTGCGCTCTGCAGCGGCGCCGCAGCGTGCCCGCCGCCCGCCGCCGGCTTCACGCAGCGAGCGACGCTGCTGTCGGTGACCAGTCACACACCTGGACACACGTGACGAGCTGTTCGTGCTGTCGGTGAGTACAGACAGTCACACACCTGTAGTGTAGGTACTACACGTGTGCGCTCTGCAGCGGCGCCGCAGCGTGCCCGCCGCCCGCCGCCGGCTTCACGCAGCGAGCGACGCTGGACCCGGACACTGACGAGCTGTTCGTGCTGTCGGTTAGTGTTGCCAGTGTACACCAGTCCAACACTAGACATCATCATTATCATTCTGCTTGCGTTATCCCGTCATTTGCCGCGGCTCATGGGAGCCTGGGGACCGCTTTTGACAACCAATCTCAAGATCGATGGGTAATTAGGCCTAATTGGAATTAGTCCGGTTTCCTCGCGATGCGACTGCAGCGACTGGCAAATATCAAATGACATTTCGCACATAAGTTCCAAAAAACTCATTGGTACGAACCGGGCTTCGAACTACCTAAAAGCTAACAAAGCCTCTTCACCGCGGTATCTCTTACAAGAACAAGGACTGACTGTTTTATTTGTTTCAGGGCATGAGTAAGGAGAAAGACAAACGCGTGTACAACACACTGTGGGTGTTCTCTCTACGGCGTCTCACGTGGACTTGCGTGTACCGGAACGATAGTATCACGCCGCGGGAGCCCAGACCACGATTCGCCCACCAGCTTGTCTACGATCCCTTACGAAAGGTTAGTAGAAGCCTTACGGCCTGTGGCCCGTTTCTCGAAAGGTACAAGCCTTGTATTACAAGTGTGTTACCATGACAACCCATACAATTTGACAGTTCGCGCACTTGTAATACAAGGCTTGTACCTTTCGAGAAACGGGCCCCTGGGGCGAATTTCTCGAAGCTACAAGTTACAATTTACAAGTGGTAGTCAATGTCTAATATGACAAGTTGGAAAGAGACTTCCGCTTGTAATTTGTAACTTTCAGTTTTGAGAAATGGGCCACTGATGACGACATCGGTGTAATGTGACAAAGGCGAGAGGCGGCTATAAATAGGAAAGGTGCGATCTGGCTCCTTACGGCCTAAACAATGGTCTAAGGCGGCGAGCGGGGCATCTTGCTCGCGGGAAACGCGCGCGGGCGCTAGCCATGCCACGTACTTTTAGAAGCGGCGGCAGGGCTATCGCCTTTCATATTTAAAAACATGTTTTTTACTGTCTAATATGACTCTATCTCGTTAATTAGTCAATTACGTTTTGAAAATATGCTAAGTACAGGACATTTATTTTATGGCTAGCTTAAATGATACTAATATAAATAACCAATCAGAAAACAATTAAGAGCAAATTTCAAAAATATGTTTGAAAACAAACATACTACAACATACATTTCAGTTAATGGTTTCCAAGACGCTCATAATAAAAACAAAATCTTTTGTTTCGCGTGGAATCGCTACAGGCTTAACTTACCGCTTGCCGCCGCCGCAAAACGAAAGTGCCACTCACACAAGCATTATACGACGTTTACCTAACGGCATTGTCCCCGTGGTCTCGTAGTAGACTGACTAAAGTTCACATCAACATCTTCCTGCAAAAGTTTTTCGAACTACGCGAGTTTTTCGTACAGCTTTCAGATTTTGATGCCAACTTTAGCCAGTCTGCTCTGAAGCCACGGGGACACCGCCGCGCCAGAGTGTTAAAAACAGTTATCCGCGATTAAATTATGTGTAAAAATCATGAAAGTTTTCAACTTTGACGACCGGTTTGGCGCAGTCAGTGACTCTGCCTGTTGATCCCGTTCGAACCCGGTAAGGGCATTTATTTGTGTGCGATGACCACGGATATTTGTTCCTGAGTCATGGATGTGTTAAAATTTATAGTTATCCGCGATTAAATTATGTGTAAAAATCATTAAAGTTTAAACACACTTAAGGTAAAAATTTCAGTAGACAATTTTGGCATTTTTACTTGTTTGGTTAGAACGTTAAAACGTAACACAACAGAAGTCTTATAACCATTCCTATTGCAGATCCACTACCTATTCGGCGGTAACCCCGGCAACCAGAACAGCCTGCGCCTGCGCCTCGACGACCTGTGGGCGCTCCAGCTCAAACGGGCCTCCATAGAGAAAGTGTCCAGGGAAGCCAAGCTCGCACTGAGGGAAGCCTGCTTTAGAGAGCTGGCAGCGACGCCCGGGAGGGACACCATGGCCTTGAAGTATCTGAGGAAGGAGCTACACGATGTGCTGGATCACAATAATCCTGAGGAGGTAAGTGTCTTAGGCACTGGTCCCACCGCGAGCTAGTAAGCTATGAGCTATCGGCTATAAAAACCGTGCAAATAAAAGAGACACGGCGATATTGATAGCTCACCGCTGGGCGAGTAACTATAAACATCGCCGTGCCTCTTTTATTTACGCGGGTGTGATTATCTTTTGTTCGTTTTTATAGCCGATAGCTCATTTTAGTTGATAGCGATAGTTTACTAGCTAGGGAATAGGGACCAGTGCCTTACGCCTTAACGATAACTATACAGGCTTCTCAAAAGAAGTTTCTAGAGACTTTTCAATCTCTATTAGTTAGTCTTCGTATTTTAAGTAATTTTTGACGGTTTTTATGCATTAATTTTTACACGCTATGGCCTCAAACGATCGAAAGAGCCAAGATTGTCAGCCGCTGCCGCCGCCATAGATTCTAACTCACTCGAACCCCTATCTTTTTCTGCTACTGTAACTTATGTACGGCTCCAGTACTCATTTGGAGTCGTCTTTATGCCCTTCTCTTACAACAATGTCATCTGAACCATAGACTAAACTAAATAAAGGAAGACATGTAACTCAGTACATCGCTACACGGCCTAGTTAACGCGAGTTATCGTCGCTGGTACCTCTTAGTTTTCGAGTTATTTACAGATGGCGCTATTTTCAATGTTTAAAAGTGCCGTCTAGTGAGATAATAATTAATTACATTGCCGAGTAACCATATCTGAATATGATTCAATATTTTGAGCCGGGCGGCTCCTTGTTTTTTGGCTTAGGGGTTAGTGTATTTGACTTGCACGTCTATGATCCGAGTTCGAGACCCAGGTCCGGATTTTTTTTTAATATGTTTGAAAAACAGTTATATTGTTGTTTTTTACTTTTTTTATATATATAATTGAATATTAGAAAAATAAGTATGATTTGAAGTTGAATCATAGAAAATTAAGTATTGTTCGCGCCTACTTGTTGTCTGTTTATAAAAACCATAGGTATAGGTCCTATACCTACTCGACTCTCTAATCACTTGCCGCCGAAGTCAAGAGGACGGAATAAAATAATAGGTCATATGAATTATTTAAATCATGAGTTGTATAGTAGGAACATTAAATTGTAGGTATGTAACCTCAACAAATGTACTAGTAAACCCTCAGTACCAAAAAGTACGGAAGAACCGGGATTTACCGGTTCTTTCCCAGTACCGGAAATCTCAGTCACGGTTCTGGGACTGGTACCGGTTCTGCATTCCCTAGTAGTGAGGTGTTTTATGAAAATGAAAAAAATTCTATCTTTTTATTGTATCGTCCGATTTTGACAAAACGTATCTCAAATGAAAGGTATTGCTTTATGTAATTGAAAAAAAATGTATAAAAAAAGTAAATTTACGTCTCGCACTGAATAATTTCAAAGAATGACAGACAAAATATACAATGTCGATATATGAGTTTTTTTATATCAAAAACAGATAAATTCATAGTTGAAAACTAAAGACCGCATCGAAATCGGATTAGCATTTTTTAAGATACAAGTTGCCAAAGTTGGGAAAATTTGCTTTATATGGCCACTTTGAAATCCCTTTGCCAGAAAGTCAGAAATAATATATTTTTCTTACACAAAAAAGTACATAGTGACAGTACAACTCAAAATAAAATTAAAAATTCCGAGGATAAGGTAAAATACCCCATAATGGATGGTGTTGCCATTATGGACAAAAAAACACAAATCCTTAAAAATAAGTATCTAAAATAAGTTTCTAAAACCTGACGGCTATGTACCATAAACTAGAGTTGTAGAGCTGTTTCATTCTGAAGTTTCAATTAATTCGGTTATTTCTGAAGGATTTGGAGACAAGATAAAATTCGCCAGTTTACTGAAAAAAATATCAAGACAAATTCTTAGTAATGTTGCTAAGAGAGATGAGTTCATGTATAAAATAATAAAAAAATAACGCACGGTGTAATCTTGAATACGTTTTACTTACTGCATTAAGCATGAGATAAGGTAGAAAACATACTAGTTTGTTGCTCCAAAGATATAATGAAATGACGTTATTTTGCGAGTGTCCATTACTGGACCCGAAAAACTGCCTACCTCCTATGATGGACAAGGAACAATTTACAAAACCAAAATTTACAAGAAACAATCCTATGTTAAAATAATCCAAACTAATTGTATTTATGGCGTATAAAATCGACTAATTGCGTATCAGTTGGCTTTAAAAGTAAAATTTTAAACTTTTTTCACTGTCCATAATGGGGGATCCATTACTGGAGAACTGCCGTCCATAATTGGAGAAAAAACACCTAGTTTTAATTTGTTAACTATGAAGAAACCAATAGGAGTATCTATTCTCCAATACGCTTGAAATGTAGAAGAAGGATAGGACATTCAAGATTTAACACGCTTCGCGGTAGAATTTTTACATTTATCAGTGAAATATCAAAAACAGGCGAATTTTTTTCTTAAACTGTCCATGATTGGGTCTGTCACATTATCATAATTTCATCTCTTAGGACGACGAGCGTAGCGAAGTCTGTTAAGAAAACCGAAAAACAAAATTTGTACGTCGTCCGATTTTGACAAAACATGTTTCAATTGAAAGGTATTGCTTTATGTAACTCAAAAAAAAATATTGAAAAAAATTGGAAAAATGTAAGATTAAAAAAAACTTAAATTTTCGTATCACAAAAAACGGTAGACACGATGTATAATATCGATATATGTTTTTTTTTTAATTAAAGAAAAATAGATTCATGATTATAATCAGCACTAAAAATCGAATCGAAATCGGATCAGTAGTTTTTAAGATACGAGTTGTCAAAGTTGGCTTAGTTTGTTTATATGGTCGCTTATAAATTCCTTAGCTAGAAAGTCAGAAACATTATATTTTTCTTACAGTTATAAGTATGCATTTGTAATAGACATCATACACACATATACAGTTACATAAAACAATACCTTTCAATTGAAATATGTTTTGTCAAAATCGGACGACGTACAAAAAAATAAGATTTTTTTTCGCTACGCTCGTCGTCCTAACCTAAGGCATGAAATTATGATATCCTCGGAATTTTTTATTTAATTTTGAGTTGTACTGTCACTATGTACTTTTCGGTGTAAGAAAAATATACTATTTCTGACTTTCTGGCAAAGGAATTTCAAAGTGGCCATATAAAGCAAATTTTCCCAACTTTGACAACTTGTATCTTAAAAAACGCTAATCCGATTTCTATGCGGTCTTTAGTTTTCAACTATGAATTTATCTGTCTTTGATATAAAAAAAACTCATATATCGACATTGTACATTTTGTCTGTCATTCTTTGAAGCTATTCAGTGTGAGCTGTGTGAGACGTAAATTTACTTTTTTAAAGTTTTTTCTTACTTTTTTTTTATAATATTTTTTTTTTAATTACATAAAGCAATACCTTTCATTTGAGATACGTTTTGTCAAAATCGGACGATACAATAAAAAGATAGAATTTTTTCATTTTCATAAAACACCTCGCTACGCTCGGTTTCCTAAGGAATGAAATTTCAATATTTTCGGAAAAAATCGTTTACTATGATGTCTACTATCAGCATGCAAAGCGGCTTGCTTCCATCCAAAAGTGCAGCTTTTGGCCAGAAATTCTCCATAACAAGTATGACTATAAAAAAGCTCGTGTTATTATTTTGAAGTTTATTAATAAACGTTACGAAAATTTATGTTTAAGTAAATAAATAATTTTATTTTTAGCAAAGTGCCTTTCTTTTTCTGTATACCTCATGTTCATTTAAGCAAAGATTTCTTTATTATAAATATTATAATAAAAATTTGTTACTTTTCTTAATTATAAATATTATAATAAAAAAAAATATCAGAGTAAAACAAGAAAAAATACAAAAAGATATGTCATTCTTGGAATTGGAACCGGGGACCTCACGTTTGCGAATCAGACGGAGTAGCCGCTACACTAACTATCCTCTTACCGATGCTGACGAAAAAATGTAACGCTTACACATGTCATTTCCTAGGGGAGGTCCTTTACTCTGATGCGAACTGTACGAAAAATCCCGATTGGTAAAAAAATACTTAATTGTTTTTGTAAATTTCGGTGTTATATAAAGATAATGTTGTATGATCAAGTTCCAAATTTTTAAATATTACGACTTGGGTCATTTAAATGAAATTATTTCGTGAATTGAACAATACCATTTGTCGCGAGAGTATAGTAATGCCATCTATTGTTTTACGAGTCAAACATATAAAGCGATGTACTGAGTTACATGTCTTCCTTTATTTAGTTTAGTCTATGTCTGAACTTATAATAATTTACCGACTAATATTATCTGTCACAGGTTGATCGTTTCCACGCACTAGCGACAGTGTTGTTCGCTGGTGGTTCAACAGCGCGCGGCGCCGTCGCGCTAACACCGCGTCGCGTGCGCACTCTAGCAAGGCGCCGCGTGCGACACTCCGCCCCGCCAGACCTAGCTCATGCATTACACGCGGTACGTATTGCATCTATCTCAGGTGCAGGGGTTTCACTAGCTAGTCAGTGTTGTTTGCCGGTGGTTCAACAGCGCACAGCGCCGTCGCGCTAACACCGCGTCGCGTGCGCACGCTGGCGAGACGCACTATACGCGGTACGTATGTAGCATCTATCTCAGGTGGAGGGGTTCTACGCATCAGCGACAGTGTTATCAGCTGGTGGTTCTGTAGTGTACACTGTGTTACACACAGCTTTACATAATCTTGTCCATATAATCCGTAGGTTATGGCTCATATGACGATAATAAAATAATTGTTACGTTCAACTAACAAGTTGTCTCCCTCAACGCTCCTTCTTACATGGCGACCCTGCCAGCGCATGCGGTATGTATATAGTATCAGGTGGAGGGGTTTCACGCGCTAGCGACAGTACTGCAGTTCTGCAGTATCTGTTAATAATCTATCTACTACATACTTAGGTACAAGCACACCTCGGACACTGGCGATCAAATATATGAAAGAGGCGCGTTCCTAGCACACATTCTAAACTCTTGTAGGTGAACGCGTACCATGCCTGTATGAGTGAGATATGACAGGTCGACTGTTCGCGTTTTAGACAGACGGTAACTGTGAGGTAACCGAGAGCGGGTGGGCGGCACTTTCAGGGAGTGGCCATACTGTACGATAGTACTCTTTATTATACTGTGGTACAAGGGTAGTTTGTATCACCATCGTACGAGCTTTAGATTTTTTTTTTACAGGTGTTAGGCGCGGACGACACAATCCCCGAGCCCCCGACGCCGTACGAGGACGTGTCTCTCGAGGCGCCCGACACCTGGGACGTCGGCGAGGACGACGCCGACAGCGGCGCCGGCGACGCGGACTGGGCCGCCCGACACGCCAGGGTCTTACTCTATGACAACCTGTGTCGGTACTTCAGGCCTAGCAAGGTGCCGCCGCAGCAGGACATAGCGGACCTGGTGGCGCTGTGAGGCTGAGAGGTGACTTGTTTAGGAGACGCCGACTGGGCCGCCCGACACGCCAGGGTGCTGCTCTATGATAACTTGTGTCGGTACTTCAGGCCTAGCAAGGTGCCGCCTTCAACAAATACGAAGATCTACGTTAAAAAAACTTTCAATATTCTTTCGAAATTTTCTTTCAAACTCAATGGCGAGACACTTGGCGCGACTTCGTGCAGTAAGGTCTGTTTGAACCATGGCTGAATGAGTGTTTCACCTATCAATGTCTTAACTAAGGCAACACACAACGACGCTACAGCTTATTTATAGCTGATGTTTCGTAGAAATTCGAAACACGTATCGAGTTTTGTACCTTTGGTGGTGTGTGAAATTAATCGGCTTTATAAATGAAGGTTAAAATAGAATACAAGATACATTTTAAACTGCTTTCTTACAGACGCGGTTGGCTGGGCGCAGGCTTTGCAAGAACAATAGACACGTAGAGCGGGCTCACACTTCATACTACATGTTATCTTTACTGATGTGCCCTACAAAAGTTGCCAAATTTACCAAGTTCAGTGGAAACACATGGAACAATTTCGGATACTTCTGTATTGGGAATTAAATTTTCCATTTCCAAAACAGAAATTGATTAATTCTTGTCAGATTTTCCGCTCGTGAACAGTGTCAATTTTTAGAAAACTTTTCGTAAGTTGTATATCTTTATCTTTGTACATGTCTGCCGATCACAACATCGGCAGACCGTTTCCTGATTGGCAGGATAAAGTCCTTAGGTTTCTTCAGATATCTGAAGGGCACAGTGCCTAGAAATAAGTATTCGACTACTAAAGTGTACTGGGAAAATTATTTTCACGTTTCACTATATGACAGTAAGAATTACATGTTCTGCCGGGTCTTTCGATCAAAGTCCGACATACATAGCCTCCTCAGTCCTCGTGTACAGTCGACTACAAAGAGATGGATCCATTTTTTCACCTTATTACAATTTACAATGCAATAAGGTGAAAAAGTGTATACATCTCTTTGTAGTACAAATTTATGTATATATTCCGAAAATTATTTTGGACTTTTTTTTTGGTAACAAAAAAAAAACAAAATAAATGCTTCCGGGGGCCGTTTCTCGAAGCTACAAGTTACAATTTACAAGTGGTTGTCAATGTCTAATATGACAAGTTGGAAAGAGACTTCCGCTTGTAACTTTCAGTTTTGAAAAAAGGCCGCAGGACAGGAGGCTGTAATGTAAACATTACGTTTTATACAAGGTAAATTGGCTAGCGCAGGACCGCTATGGCATACTTGAAAGTAAACAGCTTTCATGTTATACGCTGGCGTACAAGCCAGAGCTCACAATGTCAGGTCACATACGTAATTTTGTAACTTCTTGATGAAATTTAAATGAAGGTTGAGGATTGTATACATTTTTATGACATTAAAACGATCGCTTTTAGAATTAACAAATTGTGACTAACAACTAAGTTTCGGTGCATTTAACGTGTCACTAACGGCATATGAAGTAGTAAATGCTCTTAAAATAAGTTTTATGAAAAATTGATTTAAATTTTAATGCAGTGTCAAATCAAAATACTCTTCTGTATTTTAAAAGTCAAATAAATAAGATAATAATTATAAAATAACAAATAACACCATTAAGCACCGTGAAATATACTCTTTCCGGAGTTTTAGGGAGTAAAAGAGAAGGGAAAGAAGGGGTTAAAAATTTGTCAAGGGAAAGTTTTATAAAAAGCACTAAAATGTTTAAGGTCGCCCTATATAGGTCTAACTTTATTTTTTGGTCAGGGATAGTAAAATGAATGGGATAGCGGTTCGTTTTGGCAAATCATTTTTGGTTTGTCGTATTAAAGGGAAGCGAAATTGAAATATCGGCGGTTGACAAATCTCTGTTAAAATTACTAAATATTTAGTAATTTAAAATTATCATAAATAATTGTAAGACGCGTGTAACGGTGTCCTGGTGCTGGAATTAAAATAAATAGGTTTTATAAGATTTTTTAACCATTAGTCTAAATCACATAGGTATACTAGCATAAGGGATTAGACAAGCAAAATCTGAATCTCTCACTCATAAATAGCAATAATAAATGCAAGAGTAATAATAATCTAGTTGACAAGACATAATTTAATCATGCAATAATGCAGCTAAGGCAGTTTCCAGACTGGTCGTGAGAAAGTAGTGTTAATATACTCTGTCAAACAAGTCTGGCAGTAAATAAGAACAAAGAAAACCATATGCATCCTTTTCTTTAGGGTGCTAGAGAAAAGGATACCTATAGTTTTCTTAGTTCTTATTTACTGACAGACTTGTTTGACAGAGTATAACAATAAAATTTAATTTGTTGATAATTGCCGGCGGGACAGTAAATTCGCTAACATCAAAATTTTGCTTGTCGTTATTCGGGCCATTTTTTTCAACGTTGTCCACCCCACTTTTTTTGGATTTGGAATTTTTTAGGTTGTTTCCACTCAGAATCGCGAGCTCTTTCAATCCTAATACGCGAAAAAAAGTGTCCGAAGAGTTTTTCCCATCCGTTACCGTTCTTTCATACATTTTGTATGGCGGTAACGGAATGGAGGGTTCGAAAAATGTATGGAAATCTTGGGACATTTTTTTTCTCCTATCAGGATCGAAAGAGCTGGCGATTCTAGTATGAATCGCGTAAAAAATACCCAGTAGGGTGAACAACTTTGAAAAAAAAAAAAAATGGGCCATTCGCTCCTTTTTTGGCAACTGCCTTAGAACAGGTGTAGGAACAGTCAGCAGCTGGTTGTTAATCGAGCCAGAATTGCAAAATAAGATACGGCTTTCTTTACACAAGGGTATTCGTGTTTTATTCAGGTACGACATAGGCCCTTTATCCGTCTGAAATTTCAAATAGAAATTCTGATGAAAAGGTCCTTTTTGCATATGACAGAAGCATAAATACACTGTAGTAGCATAGCTATGTATTATATTATAAAAAATACAATTGTGTACATTTCCGTATATTGCAGGGCACATATTTGTGTGGCAAAACGAACTTTCTCTTAACGACCACTGCTGCTGACTACGAACGTAGAACGTTTTAACGGATTTTCGTTGGATTGTTCAATATTTGCTAGCTCGTAAGGTAGTCGACTAGTAGTATTTTTATACGTAATTCATACTTTCTTAATAATTAATTCTTTCTATGGTCATTCGGCTTTTACAAATTTTTCAATGTTGTAAATGGAAAAATGTTGTAAAATAAGGGTTACTTTGGTACCTTTTTGGTACGGAACCCTAAAAACGAAGGACTAAAAAATTGTAATTTAAAATTGTATTTATATATGTCTTTCCGGCTCAATATAAAAGTTTCGGTTTGACTTGTAGCCATGTATCTTATTTAATTGTCTACAAAGGGTTATTGATTGTAAAAGATGTGAATTAAGTAATAACAGCAGTACAAATAAAAAACAAAAAAATAGCTATCGAACCTGTTGACATAATTTCTTGAGAATATTCTAAAGTTAGCATTCGGATCCCAGCAGTCGCGACCCGGCAGCCGCTGCCCAGCGGCCGCGACCGGGTCGCTCCGCACCGCTTTGTAGGGATTTATATGCGATAGTTTCCGACGCAAGCGACCGAGCAGCGCTGCCGGGGGCGGTAGGCCCCACCCCAGGGTCGCGACTGCTGGGATCCGAATGCTACCTTAAGAGAGATTTCTGGATCATTTTTCACCAGATGGCGATATTGAGTTGAGCCTGAGATGATTCAGTTTCTGACAACAAACTTAAAAATCTATTAAATCATAAATGACGATTTAATGCGATTCGTGGCGTTTGGTGGATAGTTATCAATTTATCATTATCGTATATCGTATCGCATCTACATTAGCTGGCAATGTAAAGCACGAAGTTGTCTTAGGTTTTATTTGTAACAACATAAACACATTTATTACACACTTCTAATACAATCAATAAATCTTTGAAATATATAAATAATAACAAACTATTTATTTATCTCGTGTGTTTAATTATAACGATTTGGATAGTGATTATTTTTTTATGTAATGCATTGTAATTTTGTACCGCCTAAATTATAGTCAAAATAAAATTGTAACCCTTATTTAACTTTAGTTGTCTAAATGTAAATATTATTTAAAATTGTTATTTTCTTTAAACAAACGTATGATAAATACGTAATTATTTAACATTACTTTTATAAATAAGATTAATATTTTAACATATAGGGTGGCATAATGGTTGGTCCTAGTTACCCTGTTCAATGTATTGGACAATGTCGGATTAACTCATCGTATGCTTATGCACGGATCCGTGCGTAAAATTGTTTGCTCTACATGGCATAGCCGTGGGTTCCAACCCACGATTTTTGACCCATCCGCACACGAGGGGTTAAGGGCCCATTTACACTTATTTAGCCACCGTTGCTGCAGTTAAGTTGAGCCAACTCGGTGCGCGGCTAATACGCTACCAAGAGTGAAAAAAACTGGCCACTTTTACGTAGACTCTTTTGTCTACATGGTGACCCATTTTAATATCCTTTCAACCTCATGATTAGGGCGTTTTTCCCGGGTAGCCAGATCAAGCAAAATTGACAGCGATTTGGGTAGCACTGTCCCTGTTAATTATTTTACCTCTCATAGTTTTATAGAAGTTTAAAACACCGCGCATTCTGTGCTCTCAAAATCGCTGCCAGCTTAGCTTGGTCCGACTCTAGCCGCAGACTGTTGGTAACAGACTGCGATAATCCGACAAAGTTAAAAAGCCCAAGTAGGTACGGAAATCATTTGACATAAACGGGTTTTGTACTTTCACCGGGGACTATGGTGAACTTTACCTACTATTTGCAGTTAGCTACGGAAGTATCTTAACATCTACCTGTGAAAAGAAAAGTGTATTAATTCTGCCACGTGATTTGAAATCTTAATGAGTCATATAATTTAGAAGGCTTTGCCGTATAAGATATTTCATAACGTATGGTCACAAGACTAGAGATAACGGTACCCCACGCAAGCAAGTTGCCATATAGGGAGATCAGTTATCTCTGTAGAATAGAGGTGCCTTAATGCCCGGTTAGAGTACGATCTATTGGTAGCAGTCACCAAGAATAATGTACACTTGACTACCTAAATAAACTATCCAAACATAAACAGATTTTTATTCAAACACCCAAAAATGAAAGCAAAATGTTAAATATAATAATTTATTATTCTCATACATGATTGTTATCAGTCATTGCGACAACACGGCGTGCCTTACAGTTTGAAAATATATTCCTTCTGTCATGATATGTTCCCGAGACTGGTTCGTGATCTGTCCTGACCGGAATACAGCGAACACAACATCTAAAGCTCATTAGTTACATCTGTTTGAGATTCTATTATGCGAAGACTTGTAATCTGATATGATTACGTGAATTAAAAGCAACAGAGGCCATCTTGCGTGTCTAGGTCTACTCTAGGAATAAATGACGAACCATCAAACTGTGCAATATTGACGTCGGCTACGGACTAGATGAAGGGAACATCCATGCGACCGTTTGCCCAATACTAAATCATGTTATAATAAACTAGCGCGCGTTTTAAATACTTTAAATCTTTAATGATTATAAAAACTCAATCATCTTCTATGATAGAAAATATTATCTATGCTTAAGAAAAATAAGTACCTATTCTAAAGAGTTAAGGTGTATAAATAAAGAAATATTTGGTTAATCGGTCTGAACCACCACCGAGTGGCAGCAGACATCGAGCGACTTCTGCCGCGGCTCGGGTCTCGGACTCATCGGTCATTACACGTCGCAACGTGCGATGAGCCGAGATCCGGCCGCGGTTCACAGTAACACGGACGGCAGCTAACTACCTACTAGCCGCCGCTCGTGTAGTCAAATTCATTTAACAAAATATAACAATCTGATATAAATAAATGTAAATGATTTGATGTCAAAAACTTGTGTACAATACTATTAAACATAACAATGTCAAGATAAATGTATGTGGACGAAAGAGGCTTATAGTGATAAAAGTATAAATAGACATAGTGCTTTGCCACCATGAACACTTTGACGATGGTCCGTCCGCGCCGCTGCCCTGATTCCACCCAGATGTTAATACTAGAAATAATTAATTTCTCGCTTATAAGACGGAAGATAAGGGCAATTAAATACTGATTTTAATAGCAACCGTAAGAAAAATAGTAATACTACAACACAAGGTAACAAATACAATCAACAGAGTACCTGGCAGGCGAGCAGCGGCGCGCGCGGCGGTAACATTGACTAGACATAAATAATACATAAACGATGTCTGCTGCTTAGCTAGAGATAAATATAAATAAAGATAAATACTAACTACTGCTGGTAAGTCCATCGTTTAAGTACATAAAAGGCTACGATAAAAGCTAATTCATACGATAGTCTAAAAACAATAAATGCAAGGCTATGGTCCTCGGGCGAGCCCGCTTTGAGCTATGCAAACAAATTATGCTAGTAATGTTAATATTGCAAACCAATTCACTACGCATCTCGACGGAGATCTCACAGATAACCTACGAAGTATACTTGGAGGTTACCGTATAACTACAACTATAATATCTAATCCAGTAGAAATACCTACAACTACGGGCGAGTGCCCCTACATGGAACGGTCGAACTAGCCTAGGTCCGGACACTACGACTACGTCGCGCCGAGGCGAGCCGCCTATCACATCCACGTAACACAACGTAAACAATACCGTAACAAGTCAATAATATTTGTAAATTTCCTCTTAATAATAGAAACGTCGACCGACCGCCGTGAGCAAGATTTGAGCAACCTAGAGACCGGTTTGTTTTTATAGATAAAAATACGGAGCGAAACAGACACAGGACACAGGTGTTGTGCGGACGGCCGGTCGGCGCTGGACAAGAATGGACGCGAGTGGCGCGAGGCCAGGGACGGCAGGTCAAACAAACGCGGACTACTCTACAACAAGATGGACGAAGTACGGCGGAGGGCCGCAACACAACTCTACACCGACTATAGAACAGATTACATAGTCTTTTTGCGCACAATGGATGGACACCGATCATTATTTTTAAAAATTTCATTTTGGACGTACTTAAACATTCGTATCTAGTAGAGGATTTCGTAATCATTAAATGTATATGCGAACCGTACAATTATATTATAAACATGTCATAAAAAATAACTTCGCACGGCTTTATCGATAATTCCTGTTTCGACACGATAATAATAGTAAAATCTGCTTCGCAAGGGATATATCGTTCGACATAACAACGGCGATAAATTCATTCGCGTAATAAAAATACACCGCAACCGTTACAAAAATACTCGATCAACATCAATTTGACGGCGCAATAGATACGAATGGGAGGAAATTCGATACACTAGTCGGCGACGCGACGCGAACAACAACAACCGCCCGCTCGGGCGTCACACATTAAAATCAGTCAACTTTAATTTAACACCAACCATTCATGGGGGAGCCCCGCCGACAAGTCTAACTCCCCGGGCGCGCGCGCTATTGCACAGTTTGACGGTTCGAGTCCCGGGTCGCGCGCGCGCCCACATCGGCGGGGCCCCTCCGCCTAATCTTATTGGTACGGTTAATAAGATAATTTTATAAAACGTATAAATAATTTAGTTGCCTAAGAACGATTTATAAAAAACGTCGGGGCGCCGCGCTCACTAACTGTCACCGCGCGGCGCCCCGGGAATCACTAATCACTGTACGTGTCCGTAATCGACAAGTTTCGCGCCACTGGTCGCAGAGCGTCGCGAAAGGAGGGAGGGGCGACGCGGTAAATTCGTTAAAAACTCGCATCGATCAGACGTCGCGACCGCCGAGAGAGATAACACTGATCTAGAAGAGGTCGTCCTTTCGGGTCTGACGTCGGATCCTACCGGCCGCGCCAGTTACCGCAGGTTAAGGATCGAGCGAGCGTCGGTCGGAGTTCGCCGTGCACTCGGCGCCGGTCAGCGCATGTCGGGCGCGGAGAGGGAGGCGGGCAGCCCGGAGGCCGGCGCGGCGTGCGGCGGGCGCGCGAGCAGCGCGCGCAGGGCGAGCGCGGCGGCCTTGAGCGCGAGCACGAGCCGCTAGAAATCCCGCCCGCGCGTCCGCGTCGGGCCCGCCGCCTTGGGCACGCGCCGGGTGCGCATCTCGCGGTCCACCTGCGGAAACAGAGACCGTTACTGATAAACAGGGCCCGTAACTTTCATGCCGATGACATAAATTTGACGTCACGCTGCATATAGATGATTCAAGAGTTTTATTTAATTATTAATCATTATTCATCAATCGACCACTAATCTATTCAATCCATCTGAAAGCTTTATTAAATAGTTTTGTTAAAATAAATGACTCAATATTAAAATGAATAATGATTAATTATGACGAATGAGATACATCGGCATGAAAGTTACGGGCCCTGGTGATAAAACTGACCAATAATCCATCTAGAGGAAAAAACATAACTGAATTCGAATCGTGCCTCCAGCTCCTCGAGGCGCTGCGTGAGCGCGAGTTTCTGCTGCACGGCGAGCCGCAGCAGCTGGTTGAGGGTCTTCTTCTCGTCCTCGGCGCCGGCCAGCGCCTGCGTCAGCTCGTCCACCTGCGTCACGTACTCCTCGCAACGCGCCGCGAACATAGCGCGGAGACCTGAAAAAAGCGCAGTTTTTAGTTCTCGGTTTCATGCGTGCTCTTGAGGTTTGCGAGAGCCACCTCTGCCATGCCGTTGGATTAAGCTCAGCCGGTCTAGCCGAAATGACAATCGTTGACGCCGAACGCCGATCTAAAGGCAGTCTGGCTCTGTCACGCCAATAGGGAAGAGCGATAGAAATGGCTGGCTAATACGATTACGAAATTATCGTAAGCGTTTGTGCATTGCCTACGTATCCTGATGACTAGTTGACTAAATTAGCTACAATAATGTTACTCACTGGAGAAGGTAGCAGCGTCCTCCTTGAGCTTGAGCATGGTCTCGGTAACGATAGTCTTCTGTCTCGTACTCTCGACTGGTGCTGTCTCTGTCTACTACAATATAAAGTTACTCACTGGAGAAGGTAGCAGCGTCCTCCTTGAGCGGCCGCAGCTCGTTCCTGAGCTTGAGCATGGTTTCCGTGACAATAGTCTTCTGTCTCGTACTCTTGACTGGTGCTGTCTCTGTCTACTACAATATAAAGTTACTCACTGGAGAAGGTAGCAGCGTCCTCCTTGAGCAGCCGCAGCTCGTTCCTGAGCTTGAGCATGGTCTCGGTAACGATAGTCTTCTGTCTCGTACTCTTGACTGGTGCTGTCTCTGTCTACTACAATATAAAGTTACTCACTGGAGAAGGTAGCAGCGTCCTCCTTGAGCAGCCGCAGCTCGTTCCTGAGCTTGAGCATGGTTTCCGTGACAATAGTCTTCTGTCTCGTACTCTTGACTGGTGCTGTCTCTGTCTACTACAGTATAAAGTTACTCACTGGAGAAGGTAGCAGCGTCCTCCTTGAGCAGCCGCAGCTCGTTCCTGAGCTTGAGCATGGTCTCGGTAACGATAGTCTTCTGTCTCGTACTCTTGACTGGTGCTGTCTCTGTCTACTACAATATAAAGTTACTCACTGGAGAAGGTAGCAGCGTCCTCCTTGAGCAGCCGCAGCTCGTTCCTGAGCTTGAGCATGGTCTCGGTAACGATAGTCTTCTGTCTCGTACTCTCGACTGGTGCTGTCTCTGTCTACTACAATATAAAGTTACTCACTGGAGAAGGTAGCAGCGTCCTCCTTGAGCGGCCGCAGCTCGTTCCTGAGCTTGAGCATGGTTTCCGTGACAATAATCTTCTGTCTCGTACTCTTGACTGGTGCTGTCTCTGTCTACTACAATATAAAGTTACTCACTGGAGAAGGTAGCAGCGTCCTCCTTGAGCAGCCGCAGCTCGTTCCTGAGCTTGAGCATGGTTTCCGTGACAATAGTCTTCTGTCTCGTACTCTTGACTGGTGCTGTCTCTGTCTACTACAGTATAAAGTTACTCACTGGAGAAGGTAGCAGCGTCCTCCTTGAGCAGCCGCACCTCGTTCCTGAGCTTGAGCATGGTCTCGGTAACGATAGTCTTCTGTCTCGTACTCTTGACTGGTGCAGTCTCTGTCTACTACAGTATAAAGATACTCACTGGAGAAGGTAGCAGCGTCCTCCTTGAGCAGCCGCACCTCGTTCCTGAGCTTGAGCATGGTCTCGGTAACGATAGTCTTCTGTCTCGTACTCTTGGCTGGTGCTGTCTCTGTCTACTACAGTATAAAGTTACTCACTGGAGAAGGTAGCAGCGTCCTCCTTGAGCAGCCGCACCTCGTTCCTGAGCTTGAGCATGGTCTCGGTAACGATAGTCTTCTGTCTCGTACTCTTGACTGGTGCTGTCTCTGTCTACTACAGTATAAAGTTACTCACTGGAGAAGGTAGCAGCGTCCTCCTTGAGCAGCCGCAGCTCGTTCCTGAGCTTGAGCATGGTCTCGGTAACGATAGTCTTCTGTCTCGTACTCTTGACTGGTGCTGTCTCTGTCTACTACAATATAAAGTTACTCACTGGAGAAGGTAGCAGCGTCCTCCTTGAGCAGCCGCAGCTCGTTCCTGAGCTTGAGCATGGTCTCGGTAACGATAGTCTTCTGTCTCGTACTCTCGACTGGTGCTGTCTCTGTCTACTACAATATAAAGTTACTCACTGGAGAAGGTAGCAGCGTCCTCCTTGAGCGGCCGCAGCTCGTTCCTGAGCTTGAGCATGGTTTCCGTGACAATAATCTTCTGTCTCGTACTCTTGACTGGTGCTGTCTCTGTCTACTACAATATAAAGTTACTCACTGGAGAAGGTAGCAGCGTCCTCCTTGAGCAGCCGCAGCTCGTTCCTGAGCTTGAGCATGGTTTCCGTGACAATAGTCTTCTGTCTCGTACTCTTGACTGGTGCTGTCTCTGTCTACTACAGTATAAAGTTACTCACTGGAGAAGGTAGCAGCGTCCTCCTTGAGCAGCCGCACCTCGTTCCTGAGCTTGAGCATGGTCTCGGTAACGATAGTCTTCTGTCTCGTACTCTTGACTGGTGCAGTCTCTGTCTACTACAGTATAAAGATACTCACTGGAGAAGGTAGCAGCGTCCTCCTTGAGCAGCCGCACCTCGTTCCTGAGCTTGAGCATGGTCTCGGTAACGATAGTCTTCTGTCTCGTACTCTTGACTGGTGCTGTGTCTGTCTACTACAGTATAAAGTTACTCACTGGAGAAGGTAGCAGCGTCCTCCTTGAGCAGCCGCACCTCGTTCCTGAGCTTGAGCATGGTCTCGGTAACGATAGTCTTCTGTCTCGTACTCTTGACTGGTGCTGTCTCTGTCTACTACAGTATAAAGTTACTCACTGGAGAAGGTAGCAGCGTCCTCCTTGAGCAGCCGCAGCTCGTTCCTGAGCTTGAGCATGGTTTCCGTGACAATAGTCTTCTCGGTCTCGTATTTGCTCTTCAAGTTCGCCAGCGCCACCTCCGCGGTGTTCTTGTTGGACTTGAGCACGGTGCGGAGGGTGGCGATCTGCTCGCGCTTGGTCGAGAGGAGCGACTTGAGCTTGATCACTTGCTCTTGGAGTTCGGCCAGCTCGGCGGCGCGCTCTTCCGATTCCATTCCTGGGAAGTAATTGTTATTAGTATAGGGATTAAGACACTATTGCCAAAGACATATGTAACTCCGTATAGACGGATAAGGTCTAAGAAAAAAACGCACCTCAAAGCCATAGAGAAAAAGGTACGGTGGCCTAGATGGCGTTACACCTTTGGGGAACGCTCGGCTAGATGGCGCTATTAATATTTGACATTTTAACACATATCACGCTAACAATATGGGCCAGATTGTCAAAACTGAAGTTCAAAAGTTTTAAGCTTGTGTCGAGAGATGGCAGTCTATGCACTGTGATTACACATTTTACTTTGACAGTAATTCTCTATAATACTCGATCCTCTTTGCTATTGCTGAACTTACGATGTTTGAAAATAAAGTTAAACTTGTATACGAAACTACATGACTAAATTAATATCTGTATGGAGCAGAGAAGTCTCCTAGCTAATTTACGATATTTAAAGTGGAATCAAAATGAATAGAATCTATGGATGGATACACTGACGGAAGCGAATGAATGGACTTGGAATATGGGTTGAGTCGAGGTGTTCTGAAATGTCGTGAGTTCGAGTCTTGCTCGAATCCGGAATTTATCTAAAAAAATAACCAACTACCACGCCAATAACCAACAATAATTGAAATAACCAACAAATAAGGTGGAATTTATAATAAGTCTAATAAACTAACTACCCTACCTGATACTGAAATAAAATTGACATTATATCTTACAATTCCACCTTGTTCACATAATATAGTGCAGCAGTAACAGTCTTAAAGAGTCTCCCACGCTACTCAACACGTTATTGTTCTGCACCCGACAGTGCGCGCTCTGTTTTAACGTGTTCTTCCACTCCGAATGAAAGTTCGCGGGACTCCTAGCTGTCACAGGCTTCCTTATTCTAGGAATAGTCTTATTGTACGCGGTGTTAATGTTGAATTTCGAGAAGCAATCGTTCGATCGATCGATTCTTAGCTTGTTTTCTATAGAGTTTTTAGATATGTGTTCGAAGTAGTCGGTGATTTCCTTCACTCGACCGACACCTGTATAGGTGCATTGTTCATAAGACATTTTCTTCTGCAGTTTGGGAGTAAGGAGGGTAAGTTTTCGTTTCACGTCAGTGGATTTGTATTTGGCGTTGCATTGTTCTTTAGCCTTCTTAATGGTGTTCCAGGAGTATTTCTGTTTCCAGAATAGGGTGTCGTTGGAAGCTGGGAAGAATGTGTAGGTTAAATGTGGACACAAGGAATAGGACAGTGGGTATAATTTTAGGATTTATACAGTTCCACTGCTTCAGGCGGTACTAAAATTATAGTTTTTGCAACGGATGATTTTTTTTGGGTCGTCGGTGGCTCGCGTAACTTACTCATCGGAACCTTCGTGGTGCCGCGCGTAACACCGCTCACACCGTTTGGCACTGAGCAGCCACGTCGGTCGCATGAAACTGTTTGTTACAGAATTTAACGTTCGTAATTTTTTTTGTATCTGCGATAGACTTCTGCATCGTTAGAATAGGTTAGTGTATAGTCGGATATAATGATGGTAGGTTACCGGGCGCGCGGTGGTGGTGGCGGCGCGAGTCGAGCGCGGCGTCGAGCGCGGCGCGCAGGTGCGTGAGCTGGTCCAGCAGCGTGTCCGCGGCGCGCGCCACAGCCCCCGCGGCGCGCAGCCCCTCCAGCTCGCCCGCCGCCAGCGCCAGCGCCGCGTCCTCCACCTCCGCGCCGCGCCCGTCGCCGCCGGCACCTGCACGACATAACACACTTTATTGCAGGTGAGGGATGGTATTATGTACACTTCCACGTACGTAACATTTTTTAATGAAATGTATTTATTCGAAATCGTGTTTCGATGACGTTACAGATAAATCCGATGCGACAGAAAACTTAAATTTATAAAGGCAAAAACCTACATAAAAAATACATTACAAACAATGAATACAAGTAAATGCGACTTGTGAAATGCATTATGATCGGACTTCTGACGTCATTTCTAACGTAAGTAATATTAATTATTCCAAAAACATCAGACGAATGGCACCGAATCGTCCGATCTGTGGCTATTAGCGAAGACATAGAACCACTACGATACGACTCATAATAGTACATTACATTTGCAGGCCTAGGCCTGAAAAATAATATGAAATCCCTTTACAGTCCTCTCGAGTTGTTGCGCCCAAAAAGCGATACTTCCCAGCCCATTTTAAAGAACGTAAAGACAATATTTCATTGCATGTTTGAGAAAAAATTATTTTAAAAGTCAAAAATATTACGTCAATCCTCATAAGTGCTTTATAGACCCGCTACAAAATTACAAATGTCAATATCAAGTTCAATACGATGCTTTGAATTAAATGAGCAAATAATGATTACCGTCTGTGGCGGCGTGTTCCAACAACAAACGTTCAGGCTGCGTGCCATTGACGGCGCACACGTGGTGGTACATCTGTGCGAGAGCTTCGGCTGCCGACGTGAGTGCCGGCGCGGCTGATGACAACGCACGTCCAGCTCCTGAGAAAAAAAAATAAAATTTTAGTAAAATGTTTTTTTTTTTTTTTTAGTTTTGATTATGTCGAATTCCCTGATTATGAATTTTCAACATTACCCACTCTATCGGTCGTAAGCGAAATGTTAGGCTAAGGGCCCATTTAGACGGTACGAGAACTCGTATACGAGTTCTATTACATTGCGGTATTTGATGGCTGTTGTGCATAATTGTATGTAACCTCAACAGCCCGCAATATAACTAAAATTGCATGCGAGTTCGCACGCCGTCTAAATCAGGCCTTACTGAGCGCAATGCCCAGCTCGACGAGCTTCATAAGGCAAATGCTTGAAAGTTAGTATACCTCCAGCCAAAGTCCTGAGCAAGTCGCAATCCGCCTGCAACGCTGCAGCAGCGCGACTTCAGCCTCAGCCACCCTGTCACTGAGTTCAGCCAGCGACGCTCTAGCCAGTGCCGCGGGCGAGGCATCAGGCGGGGCGGAAGCCGACTGTAGCTCAGTGAGGGTGGCGCCGAGCGCCGTGAGCTCGCCGCCGGACACGCGCCACCACGTCAGCCAGGCCGCCGCGCGGGGAGGCACGCCGCCGCTGCCTTCCGTCTTCTCGTCGTCCTATAGAAACAAAGACAAGTTGAAACTTATCAATCTCTTTTACTATCACTTCTACTGACGCAATATCGATTCGGCAAAGACCACGATTCAATTTGAATCATTGAGCCAAACTAATTAATAAAAAGGTTATAATGAACGTACTGGCTGTGTCTCCTTGTGGAGAGCGGCGAGCGCGGTGACGCGAGAAGCGGCGCGCTGTAGACCGCAGCGCAGCATACAAGCGCACGCGCTCTCGCTTTCCGCCGTCGCTTGTGCGGCGCGTACTGACGCCGACAGCTGGCTCTGTGGACACATCACACAAATAATCAATTAATATTACGATTTAAAGCAGTGCGTCAATAAAACAAAAATTGTGATTACTTTTCATTTATTTTAACAATGTTGCTATAAAATGTACAGAATACGAGACCTCGTGCAAGCTCGCCTGCACACTGTACTCACGTTCTCGTTGTGCGCCTGCTCCAGCTGCTTCTCCAGGCGGGACACCTCGTGCAGGTGCACCTCGGAGAACAGGTCGGCGTGGTGCTCGCCCATGGCGGCGGCCAGTTCCGAGTTCGACGCGCCGGGGGACCCTTCTTCGGAACCACCTTCTTCGCCCATGCCTGCAACACAAAATAAGAAGTGTTAAAAGTTTAGTATGGATATGTCCGAAATTGTATATTGCAGTGGGTAATGATGTTATTGAACTCGTCAGTTGCCTGCGTGCGGGTCGAGATTAGAGATGCAACGAATAGTTGTTTGGCATACCGTACCGAATATTCGGTAATCGATTCGTTCCGCCCGCCGAATATTCGAAAGCTCGGGAGCGGGCGCATCGTCAGTTGCTTGTTTCTGCGCGCGGAGTCCGTTTCTGTTTAAATGTTTATTTTTTTAATAATAAAGGGCTATTATTAATAAGGGATTATAAGTATTGTTTCTTTTACGCAAAATCATTCAATCAAAAATAGCAAACTTGGATTCTTTAATATCTCGCAGCTCTCTCAAATCTGCTACAATCCTGACACTATTTGTCAAAGAGCTCACCTCGTATGCTGTAGGCAAGTTTGGTGATATTCTAAGCCGCTTCACGGCTAAGATGCGCATCGAGCTCCTTCTTCGCAGCGAACTTCGCCTCGCGTTCTGCCTGTAATGCCACGAGCGCCTCGCCAAGTTGCCTCTCGATGTGACGAAGCGCCGCGGTCTCATTGACCGCTGCTTAAAGATTCTCTGCCCCAAAACCTATTCATCAGAGTATACGCACCTCGTATGCTGTAGGCCAGGTTGGTGATATTATAAGCTGCTTCACGGCTAAGATGCGCATCAAGCTCCTTCTTCGCGGCGAACTTCGCCTCGCGTTCTGCTTGTAATGCCTCGAGCGCCTCGCCAAGTTGCCTCTCGGCGATGCGGCGCAGCGCCGCGGTCTCATCGGCCGCCGCGCGAAGGTTCTCTGCTTCTTCGCGTAGTTGACGGACCTCATGCTTTAGCCCTTCGAATTCCACCTGGAAAAGTTATCATTGTCTGAATTTGAATGGAATAAATATGTACCTAACAGACTTTCTAAATATCATCTTACAATTTGTAGAAGTTTACTGATACAATTTTACTATGTAGTAGATTTCGTGAGATAAAGTCGATAGCACACTTATTTCTGCTACTCGTAACTGTCGAAAAAACTAGGACTTGATTCAGTTTAGTTCCGCTCTATAAACTTCAATACATCAATTACATTTTCGTGCAAAAAATATGTTATATGTGTTTAGACGAAGTAGGCTCATTTGACTCTTTTATGTACGCCGAGCTCGCAATTACACGGCGCACGCGAAAACTTTTACGGTTCTGTCATCAAGGCCTCTATGCTTCGACAAAAACCGCTGCGAAGGCTGAAGACACACTCGCATCATTTTGTGACGAATCTGTAAGAACAAATAAGGCATACATACCTGTGATGAACTTAGCGCAGACACTTGCTTCTGTAGCGATATATTCCGTCTTCCAAGTCCCCGAATATCCAGCAGTAGCCTTTGTTCCCTCTGTCGCGCTTCGCGCAGCTCCGCCCGCAGCACCGCGCGTTCGGATTCTCGCGTGGCCTTGCAACAGTACACCACTTCACCTACGCTCTGATTAGCTGTCTACGAACATACCTGCGATGATCTTAGCGCAGACACTTGTTTCTGCAGCGATATATTCTCGTCCCCCAAACCTCGATATCCAGCAGTACTCTCTGTTCCCTCTGTCGCGCTTCGCGTAGCGCTGCACGAAGCGCCGCGCGCTCGTACTCACGCGTGGCCTTGCGACAGCATTTCACGCTCCTACGCTCTGATTAGCTGTCTACGAACATACCTGCGATGATCTTAGCGCAGACACTTGTTTCTGTAGCGATATGTTCTCGTCTTCCAAGTCCCCGATGTCTAGCAGGAGTCTCTGTTCCCTCTGTCGCGCTTCGCGTAGCTCCGCCCGAAGCGCCGCGCGCTCGGATTCACGCGAGGCCTTGTCCACGCCGAGCTCTGAGCTCTCTGTGAGCAGGCGGTCGCGCTCGCTCACGACGCGCTCAAGCTCGTGGCGTAGCTGTGAACAAAGGCATAAGTTAAAAAAATCAGATGGTTTAATAGATAGTTACACTAGCTTCCGCATGAAATTTATTTATGATCACGATTTTAAAGGTGGATATTGTGATTCTAGCTTAGATAATATCTGCCGATTTAGAACACAGCTTATAGCTTCAAACACAGCGTCATATAAAACAGCGACACTAGCAAACCTAGGGCTAGTTAAGGTCGAGATACTAAAGTGGCATTGTTTTGTTTTCCTACACTATACGACTTGATCTTAAGACATTCATCTTAAGGTAAATAAAGTTATGAACCTTCACCTTCACGAATTGCTGTTTCGCGTTTATTGACGTATCTAAATAGAAAATGATATTTTATAAAATAAAGTGTGAAAAGCGGCCGTGTTAGTCCATGATAAAAATACAGAATCAGGTCAAACATTGCAGACTTCCGCGGCGGTAATGAACTACTAATTTCGCCAACAGGTCGTCGTCCGGCAAACAGGACAAGCCGAGATTTATACTCGATATTCGTATTGTTACACGCAATCACAGAATTCATTTATAACGAGTCCGATCGCTTTTCGTACACCTATTGGCTATTGGTTTATCTATTGATAAACAGATGTTTGGCGATACTCTGTAAAAGACATAAAACCATTTGTAGACAAACAGGCATCGACCTAAATTCATCATCATCATCATCATTTCGCCATTAATCGCCCACTGCTGAGCATAGGCCTCCCTTCGTGTACGCCACTTATCCCGGTCCTGGGCTAATCCCATCCAGAAGTGCCCCGCAGTTTTTCGAATGTCGTCCATCCAACAAGCCAACGGATGCCAGACGCTTCGACCTAAATTCACGTCTCATTTTCACAATTTCGGGTCGGAAATTACGATCCGACCCACAAGTAAAGTTGAATATGTAATTGTTAATTGAAATTTGATCCGTCCCGAGACCGACTATTACAACGATCCTTATTATTGGCTCCATTGACTAAACAGAAATAAGTTACACTACGTTATATAATGATGTTTATATACATGTAAAAGATTTTTGCAGAGCGAGAGCAAAGTATATTTCGTGTCATTAACGGTCTCGCGCCACACTCAGATCTAGTTGAGACCCGCTCAACTGATCTGCGCTGGGGCGCATAACTCTTTAGGAGTATTCCAGCGTAGCAAAAACATCAAGAGTGCGGCGGAAGGTCCTGGATTTGTCCCCGGCTACCTTTCCCAGACACAGTCCGATTGCTCTGAGGGTCCCAAAAGCCACTAGAGTCTACCAAGAGCGTTCCCACACTCAGTCCGTAGTTTTCCGTTTCAAAACAATTTTCCTAGAAAGTATTTATAAAGTTCTACTTTTGTGATTTTTTTCATATTTTTTAAACATATGGTTCAAAAGTTAGAGGGGGGGGGACGCAATTTCCGAAAATATTAATATTATCAAAAAACAATCTTAGCAAACCCATATTCATTTTTTAATACCTATCCAACAATATATCACACGTTGGGGTTGGAGTCTTTAATGTAGGGGGGGTACCCTAATAAAACATTTTTTTCCATTTTTTATTTTTGCACTTTGTTGGCGTGAAATACATATTGAGGTGCTAACGGTTACTGCCGCGGACGGACGGACGGACGGACGGACGGACGGACGGACGGACGGACGGACGGACGGACGGACAGACAGACATGGCGAAACTATAAGGGTTCCTAGTTGACTACGGAACCCTAAAAAGAGGTCTCGTGCCTTGGCTCGTATCGTCATATCATTAACAGTTAGACTTTACGTATCATCATGAATGACAGGATTTATAAATAGGGACACTACTATCCATAAAACAATGTACATAGTACCCTCATCCATTCATTAATAAAGGCGCGTAATTGGCGTCTAGACTGAATAATAAGGGTAACGCCACCTCAGCGCACTGTTACTAAGTCATGACGGCTGGGTGTGGCGACCAAGCTTAACTAGCACGAGGTGCGGCCCGCAAATTGCCACTAAATATGTAGCCTCTAGCCCCAGGGTACCCTAGCCAACGCCACATTCGCTTACAGAGTTGGTAATCGTTACGTAGATAGTTCTCCCTATCGCTCTTCTATAGTGGTGCGACAGTCAGACAGCGTTTCGATGGCCACGCAGTGTCAACGATTCGTCACTTCAGCTAAGCCGCCTGTAGGGGTGACTGAATAACGTTGATAATAAGCTTTCACTGATGATTGGAACAATGGTTATAGAGACATTTGGAACAATTGACGACTAGTTTCTAGTTGAGGACAAGGCCTAAGCCGGATGCGGGTGAAAATTACGTCGGGATCTACGAGACCTGATCAGTAAACGAATGATCTTCTAAAGATTTTAGAAAGTAAAGTTTCATTACGCCAACAAAATTAAAATATACGAGATTTACTCGTATACAGGATTTATGTAAGTAAATGTAATGACGAGTTATTAATTCGTTAAATACTAACAATTACTTTATTTCCTGCAGACACTTAAGTGCACGGCTGCACGCTCTAAAAATTATAGACATTTTCTACATGTAGGTACATTATGGGCTTAGCCTAGTTCTTCCGGAACTTTACGTATGTTACCTTACTTTTTAATTTTAGTTTAGGTTTTATACGGTATAAATAAAATGTAAAAACATAATACATACAAAGGACAATCACAACAATAAACCTAGCGGGGCAGGGCCCAAAAGCTGCTGGTGGTCAGTTTGCGTAGCCGAGTGCACAAACGCTCACGATAATATCTCTTTCGTAACTATCTATCTTAATCGCTCTTGCGTATTGGCGCGACAGAGCCAGACTACATTTCTGCGGTGTTTCGGTGGCGTTTATCGAGTCTTATTTTTATATTTCAAAGTAATGTTAGAAGTAACTAATATGTATGTTGTGTCTCTACTTAAAGTCATATTGGAGAACCATTTGAAAATAAACAGTTGCGGCAAACATCTAGGTTACATGCAAAGGTTTTCAATATTAATAATCTATTCATGTTAAACGAAAGACATGTTACCTTATTTCCTGAATTCATTATAGCAGCAACAGTAAAAACTTAAATGTTTGAACTCCGCTGTGACAAACGCAAAGTTCAGATTTAATGCGACACGCGAAGCGTTCAATATGGCGACCTATTTAAAATTGGCGTGCTTTTGCTCATACGTCTACCCGCAGTTTTTTAGAGACGTTCGGATACTATTTTCAATGGACCAGAAATCGATACAGAAATGGATACAGAAATCTTTTATATGTGTGCGTTAAGGATCCGCGCACACGGGCGACAAAACTGTTTTGTCTCCGTCGCTCGGTCTATATGGGCTAGTATGAAGGTGCGCACACGAGGCGACGCAACTTTTCATACAAATACGAAAGTCGCCGAGCAACTTTGTCGCCCGTGTGCGCGGAGCCTAATAGAAACGTTGTGCAGTCGCCATCAGATACATCAGAGCGGGCAAGGTGCTCACCTGCTAACAAATACGGGACACGCAAGCATGTTTATTGTAAGTGCCTGCCGAGTGCCGGTCTAACCGAATGACAATCGTTGATGCTAGCTAGACGCCGAACGAAAAGCAGCCTGGCTCTGTCGTGCAAATATGTAAGAGCGTTTATCGTGACTATCGTGAGCGTTTGTGCATTTGGCTACGTAACCTGTTCCAATATTTGTGAGCACTTTGCCTGCTCGCCTGTTGGTGAATGTGCCATTTTGCTTCTCAGCGTACCTAAACAAAATCGTTCTCAAAATTGTAAAACGTGACTGAGCAACGTAGAAAAGATCCTATCCAAATATTACGAAGATGGAGTGTTGGATCACATTTTTATATAACAGTCTGAGAATACTTTTTCACACGTTCAACCAGCTGTTTTGTTTGATAATCTTGAAACAATTTTGAATGTGCATTAGTAAATTAATTGCATACTTTAGCAAGTTTCACTTTCCAAGGCAGGTAACATTTTAACTAATAGCTAAGTATTATCAAGCCAGCGCGTTACGAATCTCAAGGTTGGTTGGCAACTTCGCATATCAGAGTTGCACAATGTAAAGAATTAGTCATACGCATTACGCAGTGATAACAGAAACGACCTGCTCAAAGCATGCCTCCAAGCACGTCTGTGTATGCAAGGCTATATAACACAAAGTTATTACTTTTTATAAAACTTTTACTACTTTAATCTTCCCCCCCTTCCTTCCTATTGAGTTTACATAAATCATATTTCCAATATCTGTTTTCTTATAATAGATAAATACAAAGCGATCGCGTGCTGTGTGCGTGCTGTTCAATGGAAAATCGAACCGATTGGCAAATCGAGCATTAATTTTATAAACGTTTTTAAAATGTACGACCAAAATGTAGGTCTATTGGTTGGCATATAGTGTAATATAAGAAGTAATTATTAATAAAACTTAATGAGTAATAACGGATGCCGGTCTTAAATTAATCTGACAGTCATCTCGTTGGTCTCCAAAACCAATTGATGGTCGAAAGATAGTAACTACCATAGAAGTCTGTATCGAAATACTCTGTTTTGTCTCGAACGAGTCGTATAATGCAGCTTCCTGCAGTCGCAACGTTATGAATATATTACGAGTCGGCCTTAAATAGACCGAATAAAAAACCGGTCAAGTGCGAGTCGGGCTCGCGCACAAAGGGTTCCGTAGCAGCAAACCAAAATTACAGTTAAATCAACCTATCTCAAAAACTATAAGAGATACTTTGATCAAACCAAAAATCGTTGAAAGAGTTAATTAGCATGCATCACCTCTATTTTTTTTAGAATTTTATACCCCGTAGTTATAAAAATAGAGGGGGGGGGGACATACTTTTTACGACTTTGAGAGCTGATATCTCAAAAACCGTTCACTTTAAGAAAAATGTTTTTTAGAAAACTTTATATCATTTTAAAAGACCTTTCCATTGATACCCCACACGGGTATGTACATCGAAAAAAAAAATTTTCATCCCTCAGTTACATGTATGGGGGCCCCACCCCCAATTCTTTTTTTTACTATTTAGTGTCATAATTTTGTAGCGGTTCATACAACACATATTCCCATCAAATTTCATCACTGTAGTACTTATAGTTTCCGAGTAAATCGGCTGTGACAGACGGACAGACGGACAGACGGACAGACGGACAGACGGACATGACGAAACTATAAGGGTTCCGTTTTTGCCATTTTGGCTACGGAACCCTAAAAACTGCATAGATGTACTCAAAAAGCCATTTTATGGAACACGACTTCAGCAATTAGCAGTATAAAATAATATTAAGTATAACTGTGTGCGTAATAGCCGAATGCACAAACGCTCACGATAATATCTCTTTCGTAGCTATCTAAGTATCTCTATCGCTCTTGCGTATTGGCGCGACAGAGTCAGACTACATTTCTGCAGCGTCGCGTCGCAGAAATGCCATTCGGCTACGGGCCTGGAACATTGACATAAAGGATCAAAATAAAAACTAAAGTGCTACGAAATGGCTTCTTCCTAGAACGTTGCTTGCGACTTTCAAATCCAAAGCTGATCTTCCGATAAGACCAGTGAGAGAGAAATTTTACAGTTGAATGTGATTTCAGAAGGATTTGGTTTATGTCGTCGCTCAATGATTAAATTTTCACCGGACAGAAGAAAAACTGTTGGGCTATCTCGACTTTGTTTTATGACCGTTGGCTAGCTTTTCAGAAAAAACAGGTCAAGGCACTTCAAAATTTATAACGCAAAGCCCTTAACACTAAAACTACGTTTGCGACCGCGGAAAGTAGAGTTTGTAACTTAAAGCTTTGCATTCAAATCACGTACGAAAGTGTTTACATCTTAGCGGGTATAGGATACGCTCGTTACAGGGTAATGGTGTGGCTTGCTACATCATTATTTGAAAACCGTTTTTCAGGTCTGCGATATAACCCCAGTGTAAGCTGACCTATGTCTTTTCTAATAACTGTTTGTAATTAGAAGGGGGGGTTACACTGGTCGGGTGTAGTGAAGCGGTCGTACGCCCTTGAGCCCTACGGTTGGCGGAGCGCCAGTCGCGGCGTGCGGCGTGTCAACAACGGTCCATTATCTCAGTAAACACTGCGTGAAATACGACACAACTTCGACAGGCTTCCCTTTCCAACTTTCAGCATATGTTTGACGCACAAAGGACGAAACGGAGAGGTCGTATTAAGTTCGCTGTAGATTTGGACAATAGAGCACTATACGATGTTTTGCGATAAAACTTCGTTCAAAGTCATGAATAAAGTCTTATTTATCTTTTCAGACTAACGAAAAATTAAGGTTAGAATTTATGGTATGCTTTTTACAAATTTTATTAAAACCGCTTTGGTAGGTGTAGTTCCTAATCAATTGATAGAATTACTGATAGTTGTCTGTGCACCATTTTAATTCAGCCATGACCTAATTACATGTATTTTGATGTTTCATAGACTTATCAGCCGAAGAACAGATGTAATGAAAGTTAAAAAGAGAGTTTTAAAAACTATAAACACAATTACCAGTTTGTAAAAACGTGGTATCAGTATAGGTATTCTGGAATTAATCGAGTATTTTTCAATAGATTTTTCCTAAGTCTTCGTCGTAGTCGCAAAAAATGCGGAAGCAATTACTGCCCTCCATCTTTCGAATAATATTGAACTATTTGAATTTTTTTATTAAGAATCGAAGTTATACCGTCTCGGATTTTAATTAAAATGGCACTCAGCTTTTTTTATTTAATATAAACCTCGGCTGGGGAGATGCTAGCAACGTTTACATGCGTCTTGTTTGTTTACAAGAGTTTTCAATTGACATTTGTAAAAGTTGTCATGGCGACACTCTTGTAACGTTGAAATTACTCCCCACCTTTCACAAATCTGCACATGTATCTATAATCTGAAATATTTTCACTCATACCTCGCCACCGGTCTCAGCGTCACCCATGTTCGCGTAAATTCACAAATCCATTTCTTAGGCACTCACACACTGTCTGCTCACACTTGCACCACCATTCTTCAGACACTATCGTATTCTAAAAACCTGGACCATTCACTAGCGAATCAAGGCCGGGTGTATAAATGTGTATTTCTGGACCAGTGTTATGGATTCCCGGCGTGCGCTTACGTCAGTCGCATTACATCACGGTTGATTTGCTCAAGCACTATCGCTACCGATTAACCGAGATTAATCGCCGCGAATTTTGAAAAAATAAAGTATATTCGGTATGAAAAAATCGGGTCCTTTATCGGAGAAGTAGCGAGCATGCCGCGCGCGCAGGGGCGTATGATTCACGTCGCATCAATTGCTCCCATTTCATGCGCGTAGGCACAATTCGTCAGACCCGTCTGGATAACGAGATAATGACCAACTCCGGATTATATCAGCGTTTTAAGTGAAGAATTTATTAATACAAGTTATTTCAACTTCGTGCAGTGTCTTTTGAAAATATTACGTTTGATTAAGTCAGAATTCGTCGTATCTAAGCTGAAAATGTTAGTTATAACTGTTATAAGTAGCAGGACGTGTTTACAATCATTTTTTTGATAGCCGTACCGATATTTATAGTGTGGTGATTGGTGATGTTTTTGATTTACCGGCCGGTCCTTCGATTTCATGTATTTTCCATTACAATTATTTTCAATGCCCGCTTCTGTGTCAAAAGTTGGGAGAGCTTCAGAATTCATTGTCTTCGGCACGGATAGCGTTTTACATATTCATTGTTCTGGGCTCTGCAAGTCTGGAACCACTGGTATTATAATCAATACGGTTTGCTCACAAATTAACCGTAGGCACTTTTAATTAAGTCTGAAATGAGTTACTGCATTCATTGAACGAGTTTACATTTTGTTAGACATCATATTTTATATGGACAGGAATTTAAATGATGTTTAGTGCAGAAAATGTAACAGCTAGTCCTGATCTGTTATTTACGCTTCTTTTTAAAGGCTATTGAGGATAGGCTTACGAACCTTACGATGTGTACGGCAGCAAACAGTATAAGTACCATTTTTCAGATAAGAATAAAACAAATATGTTTTTTATTCGTAATAAAAACAAATATTCGTAATAAAAACAAATATGTTTTTTTAACCCTGACAAAAATTTTACGACGTGAATATGTAAGTACTAAAACTGCTGAACAACTTTTGTTAAACGACAAATTCGTAACAAAAATGGCTTTCCTATAAAAAATACTGGTTAAAAATTCATGAAACAGCGAACTTTTTGTTTGTGCTTTCAGAGTTAGTCCCATGTGCCTGTTAGTTACAAATATTATACCTATATATATAATACCTATGTATATTCACCTCGGAAAATTAAATTTGACACTAATTAATGGATTTGGACATGTAATCTAAATTGACACTTTTTGTAACCCCTGACGACGAAATAAATTAAATATAATAATAACCTAACCACAAAATCAAAATTTTGAAAAAAACCCCCGACCGCGACATAGTGAACCGATTTTCAACATGGCTATGAACACTCCCGACTAATTCAGCTTTCAAACAAAAAAAAACTAAATCTAAATCGGTTCATCCGTTCGGGAGCTACGATGCCACAGACATACACACACACAAACAGACAGACAGACGCGTCAAACTAATAACACCCCGTCGTTTTGGCGTCGGGGGTTCAAAAGCGCTGTACAGGACAGAGTAGCAACTCGCTAAGTAAATATTTTTCCCTAAGATGATTTACCACCTGTGGAACTACTGGAAGCAGTGATAAACGCATTTTTTGCGTTGTAGTTTCCTCGCTATAGTGAGGGGAAAAGTTTTGTGTTACACTCGGATGCAAATGTATTTTACTTCTCGTCTGTTAAAAAACTCGCAAGTTCAGGATTCTATTCTCGAACCACTCGCTTCGCTCGTGGTTCAACTATAGAATCCATTCACTTCCTCGTTTTTCAATTCCACACTCGGCGTTAAAATACAACTTTGCCCTCTTGTATAACAAATAACTATTCCCCTTAACTGAACAACACATAGTTGTTGGCATAATGAGAGCAGCACACGTTGCCCCCGGGACCTGCCGCGGCATTAATTACCGCAGCGCTTGCATACTAAACAGGAAGGTAGGGACCGCTCACTTAGCAATTCATACCAGGGATGTAACGGAGCTCTGCTTCTGCTTCCGTTTCTGCAGAACTTCCGTTTTGTTTTGCACATCCGCTTCTGTTCCGGTTCTGTTATTTTTCAAACGGAAGTTATAACGGATGTCGGAACCTAGCGCGACGGTGGGACATGAGCGGCGTACATCAAAGACTCAAAGACCAACAGGTCTATACCTGTCATTCGCTCATTTCTCTGTTTGCCACGTGCTGCGATACTAAACGCTAAGGCGGAAGGCCAAGCCAGTTCTTAAATTCTTAGTTAGTAAACAGTAAACACCTAAAAGTTCTAGGTAATTTAATTAGTTTTGATTTATGTTATACCTATGTGGTATTTTTTCTTTTCGTTTTTAACATCCATAAGTTCCGCTTCTGGTTCCGGTTCCGCTTCTGCTTCCGTTAAACTAAATTCAAAACTTCTGCTTCCGCTTTCGGTTCCGTTAAAAACACTTCCGTTACATCCCTGATTCATACTTCCCGGTTAGGGTTGCCATACGTCACGAATTTTGACCGTTTGTCGGGAATTAATACGCAAATATCAGGAATTCTTTTACTCGTTAGTCCTCAATTCAAGGACCTATTTTTAGGGTTCCGTAGTCAACTAGGAACCCTTATAGTTTCGCCATGTCTGTCTGTCCGTCCGTCCGTCCGTCCGTCCGCGGATAATCTCATTAACCGTTAACACTAGTAAGCTGAAATTTAGTACCAATATGTATATCAATCACGCCGATAAAGTGCAAAAATAAAAAATGGAAAAAAATAAAGTGGGGGCTGATTTTTTTTTTCATTCCAACCCCAAAGTGTGATATATTGTTGGATAGGTAGGTATTTAAAAATGAATAAGAGTTTAGTAAGATCGTTTTTTGATAATATTAATATTTTCGGAAATAATCGCTCCTAAAGGAAAAAAAAGTGCGTCCCCCCCCCCCTCTAACTTTTGAACCATATGTTTAAAAATTATGAAAAAAATCACAAAAGTAGAACTTTATAAAGACTTTCTAGGAAAATTGTTTTGAACTTGATAGGTTCAGTATTTTTTGAGAAAAATACGGAAAACTACACTGAGCGTGGCCCGACACGCTCTTGGCCGGTTCTATTAAACTTAGGTTAACAGGTAAAAAACTAATAAGTTGTATGATTAGTCTATCTATAGTTTTTTTTTGTAAAGAAAGTATTGACTTTGCAAATCTGGAATCTTAAGGGTGCGCGCCCACGGGCGACAAAGTTGCTCGACGACTTTCTCACATCTAGTCTATGGGCTAGTATGAGAGTGCGCACACTTGCTGGTCTGTCCACTTTCATACTATCACATAGACTAGATGTGAGCGACAAAAAAGTCGCCGAGCAATTTTGTCGCTCGTGGGCACACCCTCTAACAGGATATAATATATCTCACAGGATATAATATATATTATATTTGTATTGCCAAGAGTGGTACTGAAACTGAGTAAGGTCAGTGCGGGCAAGACCGGTATAGTTTATTTGAAATAAAGTTTGAGTGGATAAAACTCTATAATTAATGTAGTCTGGCGTAATGCGCATGGTCCTATGAGATAGCAAATATTACATTTTACAAAGCTTTTACAATATTTTGGTGAAATAAGGTACTTTTAAGTCATAAAAATCACATTTTATAAGGCTCGGCGGGTTGACCGTCCTCCCGCGATGAGTACAGAAAGACCGTCTAGTGCTTGTTGTCGCGTAATTTCCTATGAGACTAGGTTCCAAAATCATGATCATTGTTATTTTACGTAATAACAGGGCAGAATGTGCTAGATAATTAATAAAATAATGTTAAAATTTTGAACATATAAGCATTTTTCTATTTATAAGGCAAGACCGGCATAAGTCCCGTAGATGGGGTTCATAACCTTTTCTTTTCAGGTCCAGATATTGCATAATACTGTTTTTACAACGAACACCTGCGATACAATTTAGTCACGATATTACAGACTCATATAAATCCAACTACTTATCTGTTTTTGAAACTTTTTTATTAAGAAAAGGTAATAGGATATTAAGATGTCGTGAATTGGTTTGGTAACATTTCTTAGCAATGCTTGGTTTTTCTATAGTTACTACCAGAGTTACCACCTACCTGAGCTACAACCCCCGAAAACCTATTGACGACACCCATGACGACTTTTTGTCAAAGTGACAGCCAGCAATGTCAATTAACGGTCGGGTAGCCGTAAAATAGTCGGTCAAAAGTGTCAAAACCGTTTTAAAGGGTACCCATACGGTCCCTGTTGGGTAATGCTGATTATAAAAATAATAACCAACTTGAAACCCTACTCTCTTTTGAAATATTTGTCACCGCATGTTGCACAATCTAAATATACTTAAACAAAAATAATAAAAAACGGTTAGAGCTTACGATAATTCTACCAACTTAAATATGATGATGAATAATGCAGTGAAGGCTTACTTCTGTTCACCTCTTATCATTCTTCACAACCGTGTCACATATAATTTATTTTTACTTAATACTTTCGAATGATTTTAGTAACACCATACGAATCATTATCAAAACTGTATTTCGAAGTTAAAATCAGAAACGGTACAACTATCATAAGCCAAAGTAGCTTCATGTGCTCTGCCTATCCCTCTATGGGATACAGGCGTGATTGTATGTATGTATATTATGTATTTGGTAACCCTATTCTCGGTCTTCCCGTTCACAAAGTCCATTCTGTTCTGGGGACTCGCCACTATTATACGTTGAGCTTTAGATTCATAACAAATGTGCAGTCAGAGGTCAGTGGTGTTGGTGTCTCTGTGATAGAATGTCGTTGCAAGCTTTCAGAATAAGCTGTGCTTGTAAAACTAAATGTTAATGAAACAGTTTGGCTTGTTTGCGTCTTAATTGGTTTGCATTGGATATTAATGCAAATTCAAACTTTTATTGTTGATTGTTTCTTGTAACGTGTTGGGTTTTCATACATACATACATATAATCACGCCTGTATCCCATAAAGGGGTAGGCAGAGCACATGAACTACTAAGTTTCAGTGCCACTCTTGGCAAAAAGGGGTTGAAAAAAATCCAAATTGTGACATTGCAGTGAGTGTTGGGTTTTCAATTTGCATTATATCTGCTAAGGGCTTGTTTACATCCATATGAAGGAGAAAAACTGGTCTCATCTGAGTGTCTGACGCAGACAACATTCCTTGAGACAATTCACCATGATGGAAAACACTACCTTTTTAAAAGGCAGATTATTTTGGGTGAGGTAGTCATCTGAAAGCTACTGTTGTGACAAGTCATAATTATGTAAAATGCACAATATTTATCGACAAAATTGTACACTTTACTCATACTAAAAGACAGTGAAAGTACTTGTTTCAGTTAGAACATCTTATTAACTGTCGGTTAAATAAAAAACATATGAAAAAAAAAGCTTTTTCAATTAGTAATGATTGTTTTTCTGATGCTCGTTTAGGAAAAACCGCGTGAAGCACAGAATTCGGAGCTCTTATTATGTACAATTTGATAAGATCACTCTCATAAATGAGGTAAATTTAAGTTCCAAATATCTTGTACTTAAGGCCCATTAAACAATATTTATCATTTAATCCTTTGAAATTGAGAAATTGAAAGTAAAACGAACTCAATTTTGTCTTGAAAATACATCGAAACAAGTGATCATTTCTCCGAAAATCTACATGTTATCGAAGTTATTTTAGTATATAAATAATCTGCACAATGTGCTTAAACTGCTGTTATCCATTTGTCGTTATAATATTTTATCATGATTTTTTGCCAATTTTTTGAAAACTAGCCTTCCTGTCGCTATTTTACCGGCGACGGACGCCTGCGATTTCAGTGCCGCGCCGGAGCTCGAGGAGGTAAGACGTATGTCGCTTTGGTCTCCGAGTTTTCATCGCAAACGTCGAGAATATTTATTGTTGTGTGGGTCGGACGCCTTGTTTCTACACGGGCTATCCTCGCATTGTGTGTGTGTAAACAGCGACCAACGAATTTGATCCTAGATCCGTAAATATTTGCTTTTGTAATACTTTGTTATGTTTTAAATGTTAAAGTATTACAACGTTGTGATGATAAAAATGTGAAAATTACAATACGGTCAAGATGATAAGACACATCAAGATGGTACTCGGGATCTGATGATGGAGCCAGAAGGTGGTCACCAGTACCAGTGAACCATGTAAGGAAACGACTTCGTGTTTAGGCTCGTTGGGTTCGTCTCAACAAGACCTTTGACAAGAGGTGGTACTCAGGGTCTGATGATGGAGCCAGATGGTGGTCACCAGTACCAATGAACCATATAACTAAACCCAGAGATGGGGAAATCGTAATCGATTCCGGATTACACGATTACTTGATTTTACTTTGTAATCTGACACTACTGGGTGTCAGATTACTTGTAATGTAATTAAGTGAAACGGTAAATTACCATTACATGTAAAGGAATCACTAATCATCTATACAATCATTACTATTACCAATAATTCGGAATCATAGTCGATTCAAAATAACTGAAATTATTGACTTGATTACTTTCAGGTTACGAATATGTAGTACCTCAGATTGCTGACTGTCACTTTGACACAAAAGTCGTCATGGGTGTCGTAAAATAGGTTTTAGGAGGTGCTGATTCCAAAATTAATGACTAATGTTCAATCTGACATTGCTGACTGTCACTCTGACACAAAAGTCGTCATGGGTGTCGTAAAATAGGTTTTAGGGGGTGCTGATTCCAAAATGAATGACCAATTTGGAATCTGACATTGCTGACTGTCACTTTGACACAAAAGTCGTCATGGGTGTCGTAAAATAGGTTTTAGGGGGTGCTGATTCCAAAGTTAATGACCAATGTGGAATCTAACATTGCTGACTGTCACTTTGACACAAAAGTCGTCATGGGTGTCGTAAAATAGGTTTTAGGAGGTGCTGATTCCAAAATTAATGACTAATGTTCAATCTGACATTGCTGACTGTCACTCTGACACAAAAGTCGTCATGGGTGTCGTAAAATAGGTTTTAGGGGGTGCTGATTCCAAAATTAATGACCAATTTGGAATCTGACATTGCTGACTGTCACTTTGACACAAAAGTCGTCATGGGTGTCGTAAAATAGGTTTTAGGGGTGCTGATTCCAAAATTAATGACCAATGTGGAATCTGACATTGCTGACTGTCACTTTGACAGAAAAGTCGTCATGGGTGTCATAAAATAGGTTTTAGGGGGTGCTGATTCCAAAATTAATGACCAATGTTCAATCTGACATTGCTGACTGTCACTCTGACACAAAAGTCGTCATGGGTGTCGTAAAATAGGTTTTAGGGGGTGCTGATTCCAAAATTAATGACCAATGTTCAATCTGACATTGCTGACTGTCACTTTGACACAAAAGTCGTCATGGGTGTCGTCAAATAGGTATCCGGAGGTGTTTGAAAACTAATGACCAATTTGGAATCTGACACTGTTGACTGTCACTTTGACACAAAAGTGATCATGGGTGTCTTCAAATAGGTTTTCATGGGTACTGATCTCAATATTAATGATCAATTTGGAATCTGACATTGCTGACTGTCACTTTGACATAAAAGTCGTTATGGATGTCGTCAAATAGGTTTCCTTTCCAGGGGTACTGTGCAATGTCAGGTTCCAAATCGGTCATTACTTTTTAAATCATTTCATTAATTTTGGAATCAGTGCCCCCTAAAAACTATTTGACTACACCCATGATTCCTTTTGTGTCAAAATTACAATTAGCACTGTGAGATTCCAAAATAGTCGTTAATTTTGGAATCAGCACCCCGGAAACCTTTTTGAAGACACCCATGACGACTTTTGTGTCAAAGTGACAGTCAGCAATGTCAAGATTCCAAATCGGTCATTAATTTTCAAATCAGCACCTCCGGAAACCTATTTGACGACACCCATGACGACTTTTGTGTCAAAGTGACAGTCAGCAATGTTAGATTCCACATTAGTCATTATTTTTGGAATCAGCACCCCCTAAAACCTATTTTACGACACCCATGATGACTTTTGTGTCAAAGTGGCAGTCAGCAATATTAGATTCCACATTGGTCATTAATTTTGGAATCAGCACCCCCTAAAACCTATTTTATGACACCCATGACGACTTTTCTGTCAAAGTGACAGTCAGCAATGTCAGATTCCACATTGGTCATTAATTTTGGAATCAGCACCCCCTAAAACCTATTTTACGACACCCATGACGACTTTTGTGTCAAAGTGACAGTCAGCAATGTCAGATTCCAAATTGGTCATTAATTTTGGAATCAGCACCCCCTAAAACCTATTTTACGACACCCATGACGACTTTTGTGTCAGAGTGACAGTCAGCAATGTCAGATTGAACATTAGTCATTAATTTTGGAATCAGCACCTCCTAAAACCTATTTTACGACACCCATGACGACTTTTGTGTCAAAGTGAAAGTCAGCAATGTCAGATTCCACATTGTTCATTAATTTTGGAATCAGCACCCCCGCAAACCTATTTGACGACACCCATGACGACTTTTGTGTCAAAGTGACAGTCAGCAATGTCAGATTCCACATTGGTCATTAATTTTGGAATCAGCACCACCTAAAACCTATTTTACGACACCCATGACGACTTTTGTGTCAAAGTGACAGTCAGCAATGTCAGATTCCACATTGTTCATTAATTTTGGAATCAGCACCCCCGCAAACCTATTTGACGACACCCATGACGACTTTTGTGTCAAAGTGACAGTCAGCAATGTCAGATTCCACATTGGCCATTAATTTTGGAATCAGCACCCCCTAAAACCTATTTTACGACACCCATGACGACTTTTGTGTCAAAGTGACAGTCAGCAATGTCAGATTCCAAATCGGTCATTAATTTTTAAATCAGCACACCCGAAAACCTATACTCGTGGTATATGCACTTGAAATGTGAAAGTGAAAATGCTAGAATGATATGTAAACCACGAAGTTGTATAGTCATATTGTTCATTGGTATTGGTGACCACCATCTGGCTCCATCATCAGACCCTGAGCACCACCTTGAAGTAATTAGAATTGTATTTGTCTTATTTTATCATCATATTAATATAATTATACTTTACTCTAATACTTATCATATAACAAAAGCAAATATTTGGGATGGGATCTACTTTTATAATTATTACTTTAATTTTTTAAATAAATTTTAACATAATTGATATTATTTCGCGCTATATTCTCGTATTTTCGTACAAAATAATGTTTATTAGAAACCAAAAGTTTATATCGAGATAGTAGATTGTGGTTGTTATCAAAATTCCCATAGAAAGGATCAAGATTGTTTTGTCCATTATTGTAGTGCGAGCGAGTGATAAGACGTGCTAGAAAGGGTCGGCATATTGGGCTCGCGCGGCGGGTAAAATACCTAATTTCGCCCGACGCCGAAATGTTATAACGCTCTTAATGCTGTCAATCATGATCTGTTACTGGCCACTCTCAGGCACTTGAATGTATCTGCATCTGTGGCTGGGTGGTTTTCTTCGTATCTGGAGGACCGCCGACAGATGGTCCGTGCTGACCGTACGACTTCTGACTGGTGCACGATTACATCTGGAGTTCCACAAGGGGGAATCCTATCACCACTTCTCTTCTCTATTTTTATCAATCTCGTTACTACTAAATTAAAATGCTCTTACCATCTGTATGCTGATGACTTGCAGCTTTACACAACAGCAGGTGTAAAAGATTTGGATCAGGCCATTGCTGAAATTAACATGGACCTTAACCACATTTCCACTTGGTCACATTGCTTTGGCATCACAGTTAACCCAGCAAAATGCCAGGCTATATTACTCGGCAGCCCCCGCCTACTCTCTGGGGTGAACATGGCTGACTTGGTGCCAGTTCTCTTCGAGCAAGAAGTTATACCTTTTGTGTCGCAAGTGAAGAATCTGGGGCTAATAATCGACAGTGGGCTTACATGGGAACCTCAGGTGTCCGATGTTAGTCGTAGAGTGACTAACACATTGAGAGCACTCTACCGTTTTAAATATTTTCTCCCGGTCAGCACAAAAACTCTCCTCGTCCAAGCTCTTGTTCTGCCAGTACTTGATTACGCTGATGTTTGTTATTCTAATCTCACCCAAGATTCTTTGAATAAGTTAGAGCGGTTACTTAATAACTGTATTCGTTTCGTTTTTGGCCTTCGTAAGTACGACCACATCTCTTCTTTCCGCAGAATGCTCAATTGGCTTCCTATTCGAGAACGTAGGTCCCTTCGTACTTTATGTACTCTATACTCGATTCTCTTTGACCCGTCAGCCCCCGAATATCTCCGCTCGAAATTCAAATTTGATACACCACGCCCTGGCGCTGATCTTCGTTCCTCTCGTAGTTTAAGGCTTATTGTCCCTCAACATCGTACCGGTTTTATGTCCAACTCTTTTACTGTCCAGGCAATTAGACTTTGGAACTCTCTTCCTCTCTCAATTAGACAAGCACAGACCAAATTCGCATTCAAGCGCATGTTGCGCAAGTATTTCCTTGACAAAGTTTCTTCATCGTCGTCTTAATGATTCACACTAGGTATATCAATGTAAATATATATGTATGTTTATTTTTATTACGTATATATGTAAGTTTATCTTGAATATGTATAGTTTAATATTCATCTATCCATAGTTTAGGTTACAGTTTCCTTTTCCTTCTTTTTATTAAGACACTGCACCTACTTAATCTTTCTGGTTTAGCCCATTGGTTGACTGGTAGAGAATGCCTTGAGGCATTAAGTCCGCCATTTGTACCTTATATAATTATGTGATCTATACTAATATTATAAATGGGAAAGTGTGTGTCTGTTTGTTTGTCCGTCCTTCGCGGAAAACGGAGTGACGAATTGTCGTGATTTTTTTAAGTGGAGATAGTTGAAGGGATAGAGAGTGACATAGGCTACTTTTTGTCTCTTTCTAACGTGAGTGAAGCCGCGGGTAGGTAGTAATCTTATAATTTATCGCATTCTTTGAAGTAAGTAGGTATTTTGACGAGAAAGAAGCAGAACTACTTTAAGCAGAAACATTAATTTAATTATATTCGTAAAATACTTATACAATAAATTACAATGAAACATTTCAAACTCAATCATTAATTGTAGTTGCAGCAAGCAGTTCTACAACTAAAATTTAAACAGTGAAGGTTAAAGAGGATTTAAGAGAGAGAAGGTTTAAGAGAGAGAGAGAGAAACAGCTTGGTTTAAGAGAAGATAGTGGAACGGAAGTCTTTGCCCAGCAACTGATTGGATATATTGCACTGAAGGCCACTTGCACCAATGAAAATGGAGGGTTAACCCACCATTTTATTATTATTATTATTCAATTATAGGCGAGCAGCTATCAGCTGATGAGCCTATGTCACACAGTGTCTCATGATTTATAGTTAGCAAAGTCATGTCACTATCTTATTATTTAAAAGCCACTTGTCTAGTCTGTTTTTAAACACATTCACTGAGGGAGCAGTAACAACACTATCCGGTAAACTGTTCCAAGCTTAGTTTTATATGGAATTTGACAGTTGACAGCCCACTAACCCTGAGTTAAGTGGTTGGTGCAAGTGGGCCTTAGGTACTTAATTGAGAACTAAATTTTTAGAGACCTTTGTCTTGCAATGGGAAAATTTATTAGCTTGCAGTATATATTATTATGGGAAAACTTAACACATGCATACCATGTCATTCAATTAATGCTTGTGTAAGTATTGTAGGATTAAACAACAGTATAGTTTGTATAGACAGGTCTGCTGTGCCCTTTAAAGCATGGTTTTCATGGGAGATGTCTAAAAATTCACAATTCACAATGTCACAATTTTCGTTTTCTTTCAACCCTTTAATTGCCAAGAGTGGCACTGAGACTTTAGTAGTTTCATGTGCTCTGCCTACCCCTTTATGGGATACAGGCGTGAATGTATGTATGTATGAATGTCTAAAAATTACAACTGTGAAAACAAAAATATTACTTATTATGGTAACCTGTGTGGTCACATTTTTCTTTTTTTAATGATCAACTGCTAAGGCCGATATTAGACTATCAGATCTTTATCACAGAAATATGATCATAATTTTATGCTTGCTGTCAAATAGGATCAAATTTCTAGACAATATGAATCATATGTTGTTATTACACTGTCATAGATTTATTAATATAAATTGTGTTACCTGTTTAGTTTCACCTTCCAGCTCTATGATCTGAAGGGTGAGTGAACTCTCCATAGCAGCTGACTCGTTGAGGAGTGCATTTTCCTGCTCTATGCCGCTCTGTGTCGTCACTTTCTGGGTTGAATCTAGTTTCATCAAAGCCTGCAACAACATTGTTCCAATGAAATAATTGGAAGAAAAAGACATGCTGCTCTGACCCCAAGTACTTAGGATAAGGGCAAGTGAATGATGATGGTTTCTTGATTTAACCCGTGGAGCGTCCTATAGACACACGGTGTCCCATAACTAATATGTAAGTTAGGGGGCAGGCGCTCCAAGGGTTAATCAACAATATTTTTTTCTTAATTTTGGTGAAGTATTTCCTATAGGTATTTATTTTAGGAACAAACAATGAGTAATATGTAGTAGGTACAGTATGATTTAATTTAACTTACTAATAAGTATATTTCAAGTATGGGTAATGGAATTCTTGATGTGGGCATAAATAAATTCCTTGTTCAATTAATTGATTTAATTATTACATTAATTAGCTGATTGATCATGTGTCACTTAGTTTCATTGTTGTGGTAAAAAATTCAAATGAAATTGTAATGGAATGTGTCTGGAAATGCAATTATCCAATCAAATTATTTATTTGAAGACAAATTGTAGATTAGTTGTACATAGTGGGTTTTAGCTGTTTTACCATCTTACATGTTTAAGCTTCATGACAATGCTTTTGGCACCAAGTTAATCAAGTCCATCAGAAAGTATCGGAGTAAGGTTTTGAATTGATTTTTGTGACTGCATTCTATATTTAAAAGTCTGTCAACCGAAATCTATTGATACATTTGTGTCTACAAAATAATTGACTTGCGTCATGCATGGGTTTGGGCAACTTGAAAAAGTGGTCTTTATAATTTTCTTTCATACAGAAGTTTATGAAGTTTATTTTTTTTTTTCATGGCTTTTAATTTCAGATGTCTTGCAGTTGATAACATTCTTATAAGAAAGCATTGTGATTCTAATGTATATTTCACAGTCACAAATGTATTTTCACTAATGGTTTTGAAAGTAGTTCAACTTATGAATGCGAAATTGTAAAAAATATGCTTAGAAGTTAACGTTGCTGCACGCTTAATGTGCGGATTAATGCATGAAAAGTGAAAATGATGCGACAGAATGTAGGGCACTAACCTCTTGTGTGATCTCGAGCTCGTGCCGGGTGTTCTCGAAGAGCGTCTCCAGCTCGTCGCAGCGCTGCTGCAGCGCGCTCTTCTCCTCCAGCAGCACCAGCCCCAGCTGCGCCGACTGGATCTTCTCGCTGCTGGCCTGGTCCAGCTCGCGACCGAGCCTCTCGATCTCGGCCTTCAGCTCCGCCACAGACATCTCCCCTTGCGCCGTGGCTGCCATCTTGTGACAGTTAGACGGCCTTCTCTCTTATCCACATAAACAAATTAAATAATCTCGGAAAACAACGATTAAAAATGTTAAAATCAAAAATAATTCCTACATTCTCCCAAAAGTATCACGTCTTGACAGTTCAATGCACTACTGACAGCCATTGCCAACATGAAGATAGTGTGAAAAAGTTGACGTTCGGATACACGCTACACAACTTCGAAACTTTAGTCTTTTTTGGTTCTTGCACGTGGCGGATGTAGCTTATTCATGTCGAGTAAAAGCTTGTTATTGACGCTCAGGAGACCAACAGGAGACGTGCTAGGACAACAACATTTATGTTCTTCTGGATACTAAACTAGACTAACCTACGCGTGTTTTTTATAACTAGAGTAAAAAAGTGGCCACAGAGTCGTGTTGTCCCGTTTTACAGCACTACAATGTTGCCACTTTTTAATTTCTACTTTTTTACTTACGAACAACAGACGGTCTTAAAATTCATATTCTGAAAAAAAACAGACAGTTGCAAAATTATATGGAACTCCATGTATTATGATTTTTCAGATTATGAATTTTATGAGTCTGTTGCTGGCCTTGCGGACATTGGCAAAAATGGTTCACAGGAAACTGAAAAGTTGTTGAAAAGTTTGCGTTTTCACTAGTCAGGTTTAGGTACAGACCAAGGACGATCACATTAGTAACGTCCTTGTGCTGTGTACAAATAGGTTCAATTTACTCTGGCATAAAAATGTCCAGGTCCCTCTAGTGTAATAAAATATCTTTTTTTGCCAAACTTTTAATTGAACCTAAATAAACCATATTTATTATAGTGGGAGGTATTTAAATAAAACTATACCATATAAGGATAAATGTAATTTATTCCTTGTACGTCTAATAAGTGAGAAATATATACAAAAACATATGATTACTTACAAAACACCACATATAAAATTCTATTGCATAACTTTGTACCTACATCTACAAGCCGATGGATCACTATTGCTTTGGAGTATCAAAAAACATGGAAACAATATCAGAAATTAAATAAATAAATTGTAATTTAGCACTAATCCATCAATATTTTTCGAAACATGTGGTATTTAACCGTAAATGATTTAAAATATAGTACATTTCATTGTAAAGTTTTGGCATCTACTTATTTCCATGATTCTTGTTAACTTACACATATTCATGCAATAGTGAAATGTACAGTGGACGATTGTTTCATAAACAAGTTTCATCATAAGAAAAGCGCGTTATTAATCAAAATTTGAACTAAATTTTCACTTACGATAGAAATTGACAAATGTTAATAAGTAGTAGTAAGTAGGTGATGATATTAATAAAATATAGGAGCTATGCCTGGATTCTAAAAGGAATGCTTCTTCTAAAACGGGGTTTATTCGAAAATGGAAAATATTCTAGGAATTAGGAAAAAAGATGACTAAGTGAGATTTGCAATAGCGTAGCGTAGGTAAATGTTGTTAAACTGCGAAATAATTTTAATTTCATAAATATCAAAATTATTACTAAGTATTTTAGAGAAAAAATGAAAAGTGTTGTACACAAAAAAAAAATGATCCGTAACTGTATATCCTCGGCTTAATATTCCTTTATAGAGTATAACCATAAACAATGTTAAGGTTAATAGCACCTTAGATCTTGCGTATTGCTTTATAAAATCATTGATTTTCGTTTCCTGGCTGCACCACACTTCGCTCCCGTCTCTGCGCAAATATGACTGCCAGGGCCGAATTCCATTAAGGCCGCTGTACACATATGGCCAACGGTTCCACCAGCCCTTTGTGAAACCCCTTGGCCAAGATAAGAGCCGCTGTTTACACATTGGCGAACCAATCACTTGGCATTGGCTCTTCATGAAAGATGGACGTGGAATAGAAAAGTCTAGGAAATTCTAGGCCATAGACGTTGTCAGAAAAATTTGATTAAAAAATAATAACCCCGTAGTAAAATTAAATTATTTGAAATATTAACAATTTTTTGAATATTCTGATAAGAACATTTATCTTTTTTAGGAAATACATTAAACATTTGCAAGGTTATTTTATTTCCTAAAATCTACTCAATTATTAGCATAGATAAACTTATTATTTTCGTAAATATTTCACTACTGTCCTCTCTGACGGCTGACGACCAACTGAATGAAGCGCCAACGTGTAAACGCAGTTGGCCATTGGCGCCAAGATCCTTTGATGTGTGGACAAAAAACCGACACCAATCGGTTGGCCGGCAAGCGCAAGCGCCAACTGCCAACTTACGGCCAAGTAGCCCTCTACACGCTTGGCCAAGAGGGTTGGTGAAACCGTTGGCCATATGTGTACAGGGGCCATTAGACCTAGTACCAGGCAATCTGGCAATGGATTCGAAAAGGAGAATAGGGCCTGATAGATTTATAGGGCCTCCCGAGTGCCTATGTCCTCCAGGTCTTTAAATCCGGGCCTGGTGACTACAGCATTCTGGCAAACGGAGCGAAGTGTGTTGTCACCATAATCATAAATAATTGACTCAACATGTATTTTTGTCTACAAAAAAAAAGGAATGTTATCAAAATTTCTACACCTAAACACACTAATATAATAAATAGTTAATTACCATAAGACTAAATAATAATAAAATTTTGAACAATAAATGACTTCAATTTCTGTACTATCTAAGTATACATGATTATATCTAGTAATGATCATTATGGTTACATTACTCGTAAAAATAAATAAAGAAATGTTTGTAAGTTTAAGGTGAAACCGATGAATTGCAAAACTAAGAACTAATAAATAACATCAGTTTTACATTATAGGAGTGAAAAAGAAAACCGCTACAATGAAATATGAATATTTTTCTCTTCCCTAATTTTGCCGTTCATCGAAGGAAAAGAATGCTTGACTTCAAATTACTACAAAAGTAGTTTAAATAATAGCTGCATGTATTTTACTGCACATTTTAAACTTTACTCGTCTATGATAGGGTTGACGATTTCAAATCATATGGATCTGTTTGAATCTATTTTCGTCCTAAGCTTCTGCCTAGTTCGTACAGGTAAGTTACAAGTAATAATTTGTACTGCAATAATATGTCTAATAAAGATATTGGCACCAAGGTGGTGGGAATTTAAAATAAATAATAATCGGCTTAAATTAATATAAACACTTGATGAGATTTTTACATTCCATTGAGCAACATAAAATATCAGTAAATAACTGTCGATGAATAATAATGAGCAACTTATCTAAATGATTAATTTAACATAAATTGGTATATTATTATACTACATATTTCAAATCGATATTAAGTTTCGCATAATGATTAGATCATTTTGACATCAATAACAAAAATCAATTAGGAATTGGATACGTCTCGTAACAAAATCTGCCATCAACTTTAATTCTTAAGTACGTAATCAATAAACTTCTTACTGTATGGTGACACCAGCCGGCGTATCATGCTGCCAATTTTATCACTTATCCGTCACGCTTTAGCAAGTATGTCAGTGTGAGAGTGACAGATGTCTTATCCACGTGGATAAGTGATAAAATTGGCAGTATGATACGCCGGCAGGCAGGCAATCATGGCCGCTTGATAAATGATAAAACATCAGGCCGTCCCTATCGCACTTAAAAATAGTGCAGATATTTATCGCGCGACCATACTTGACTGCCACAGTTTACGACAGATATTTATCAGCAGATCTGAACACCTTTACATAGCTGAAGTTTCTATTACTATATTTATGTTTAAAAGCAATCAATAATTGTTTGACATATATCGTTCAGTATTATTTTATCGAGACGGAAGACCAATTAAATTCAATGTTATGTTTCTTTATTATAATATTCTCCTTTTCCTTTATTATTTTATTCTCCTAATCGTAATTAAGTACCTTAACACTATAATTTCGCTAAATAAATAGAATGATAATCATTATTACGAGACTAGTTGTAAGTTAATAATTAAGTTGGATATAATGTATTGAGAAATCGAATAGAATATGTGACAATACAGCACCAAATGGACAAAATTATAATAATTATTAATTAAATAATACATAAAATATTCATATGAAATCATACGAAACTCTTTCGTGTACATTTCAGGTAAAAATCATTTATTTATGTTGTAATAATGGAATTTCTGACACAATGATTGTATTGTTTGAAGAATAAATAAATGAAATGACTACCTTACTGGTATTATAACCGTAAAGTGCCAATGTAAAAAGTAAACAAATATTTTTTTTCTGTTGAATTTGACGAATATTGGATGTAATGGTCTAAGTTGTAAGTCGACCAAGTGACCATTAAGGTACAATATTTTTATGATTATTCCTGGCACCTATAGCGTGTATTCACCGCCTAATTTACACTCATTATAGGCGACGTACACACTATACTATTATAAATCAATGTATTTTAATTAAAAACTAAAAAAAATATCGAACAATAGAACAATAACGGTGTTTCAGGTTAGTCTGTGCTAAATAATACTTTAAAATGTGAAATTGTGTTATAAGTGAGGATTCAAGTAAATATGAATAATGAGTAAACGTGGCAGTTCCGTTACCAACTTTATAAATAAGTATAATTGAGATAGAAATGTATAATTAATAACCTCGTCCTGCCCACCATATACAGTTTGAGTCATTGAAATTTAAACCAAATAAATGAATAAATAGATTTTCCTTTGTATCACGATTTAGGTAAAATATAAAAAAAATAGGTATTTTTTGCCTACCCAGGCTTTCAATTTATAAATTCCAAAAAATGGAATATGTCCTTTATAAATCACATTGGGCAGGACGAGGATATATCCTAATAACCTTCACATGCCCTTGATGTATCAAATTACTTGCTAGACCTCTTTCAAGAGTTAAAACATACAATTTGGCAATGGTATGAAACCGTACAAATTCATCTATTTATTTCACACAGACATCACATCATTCACATCACCAAGGGAACTTATCACAAATACTTTATAAATTATGGTGCTTACATCATTTCTAGACTTGACATTTCGCGCGAAATAAATTCGCTAATAACGTATTGTCTGAGTGCGACCAATCCCTACATCGATAGAACACTACCTATACACGATTCGATGACAGAAAGTTTCGACAGTAATTTTCCTAATAAGATCGAAGTATGCTTTACTCTTTCAGCATATAGTTCTATTTTACTTGCAACTATATTTTTCAACGAGTGTCGAGAACGTCTAGATTATTTACCAAATCAGGGACCTAATTGCGTGTACAAATTAAGGTTTAAAATTCTTAGGGAAACATTAACCCCCCTTAGTCACAGTGAGATATCCCGCTATCGCAAATAATATTTAGTATAGTCGACTATAAAGAGATGTATCCACTTTTCACCTTATTGCATTGTAATAAGGTGAAAAAGTGGATACATCTCTTTGTAGTCGACTGTACATAAGACACGACTGTTTAAATCAGTGATTAGCAATCAGACCGATGACGGTTCAGCCAACTCATCAACAATTTAGCATTAGTCAATATTCATCAAAACTCAAAATTCCTACTATATTTACATGAGAACGCAGTTCGACAGCGGCTCTTGAGAGGTCCTCACACTAGCCATAACGTCTGGAACCGAGCTTGGCGACTCATTCCTCGCGGTCTGTTTGATAACCGTTTTCTGTAGAGGTGTAGGATCTAGTTGGGGATCCACTTTAGCCGACTTTGGAACTCATTTACTCTCTCTATCGTAACAAGTTAATTTAGCATTAGTCAATCATTCCTACCATTACATAAGCACGCAATTCGACGGCGGCTCTTGAGGCGGCGGCGGCGGTGTCGGTACCGTGACATTCGCCCTCACACTAGCCACAACGTCTGGAACCGAGCTTGGCGACTCTTTCCTCACCGTCTGTTTGATCTCCTGCGCTTTCTGAAGGGGTTTAGGGTCCGGTTGGGGTTTGGGTTTGGGTTCCTGCAGCGAGCCGGTGCTGGCGGTGCGCACGCGCGTCTTCACCATGGACATGCGGCGCTCGCGCGTGTTGATGATGGAGGTGAGGAAGGGGATCTGGTTGCTAATGGCAACCATGAACGGTTTGTAACCCAGGCTGAAAGTTGAAAGTTTTTGGTTATTATTTATATAATGACTGGAAAAATTAGCGTGTTAAAGAATAGAGTATAATTTCAATATACATATACGGACGTACATACATACATACATACAATCACGCCTGTGTCCCATGAAAGGGTAGGCAGAGCACATGAAACTACTCAGGTTTCAGTGCCACTTTTGGCAAATAAGGGGTTGAAAGAAAACGAAACTGTGACATTGCAGTGACAGGTTGCCAGCCTCTCGCCTACGCCACAATTTAACCCATACTATATACGGACGTGTATCAAATTAAGTCATAAACAGCATTGCTCTGAGTACACGTAGAGGCGCAAACCTCTTTCGAAAGCGGACGCGACGAAACAATAAAATTAAAATGACCGTCGTCCATCATCCCATTCAACGTTACTGAAAGATCAGTGTAATTTTTTTGTCATTTTCTTTCTTACCACTTGTTATCGCTCCACACGCAAATATACTGCAAAGCCGTTTTAAGCCCTTGGCGGCAGATATGTTGCCACCCGTTGCCTCGTTTCTAAAATGGAATTATATTTTTTTCTACACTTCCGTTCCTTTATAGAAGGATCTAGAACATTATTCACTCACCACTCGTTGTCGCTCCACGCGTATATATGCTGCAGCGCTGTTTTTAGCCTCTTGACAGCAGCAATATTGACGTCCGGTGTTCGCGCAGCGTTGCACGTTCTCAGTACCGCGAGAGCGTCTCGTAATGCTACAGCTATTACAAGTGCCCATTCAACGCAGCTCGCTTCGGTCATCAGTTGGAGGAAGTATCTGGAATAGACACAATGTGAAGTACAATGGTAAATCGTCATGGTAATTCATCAACTTGGGACAATTTTCTCGTCTATTTGTCGAATAAGGGCTTCATTAATGCAACGATTAAGTGAATTATATTTAACTCAGGTGTAGGCTACTTTCCTTCTAGTCAAATCAGCTTCTTTTTAAGAACTGTCAAACCCAATTTGAACGATTTGCTAATATGGAATTAACATTAAATCGTGCCGAGTGACGTCACAGTAAACTCATCTACTTTATTTCTTCCTCTCCAACTGATTAAATAGAAATTGGGTTTAAAAATAACTACTGTCCATGTTTTTCTTATAGTTATTTGATGCTTTATTTTATTATTCAGTGGCGACGACCTTCGCGCGGCGCAATAGAATTCAATGTCGGCTGCACGCGTGCGGTCCGTTTGTTAATGTAGGTAAAGCCAGGTTTAGACGAGCAAGTTCTTGCTGCAATAAATTGAGCAATAACTTGCGTTTTTGTTTACACTACATGCAATTTTTATAGCACAAGTTACATCTGCAAGCTGACAAGCAAGTTCTTGCTGGAAGATTTTGCAGGACTGTTTATATTAGCAATAACTTGTGGCAACTTTTGTTGCATCAAATCGTTGGTCTGTTTAGACTACCTGCAATTTTTCTGTCGCAAGTCTCTTTTAGAAGTTATTAGCAAGATCTTCCTGGCAAGTTCTTGGATACGTGTTTAAATGGGTCAAGTGTGTTGGCGGTTATACCACAAGTATTTACAAATTAAAAATGCCCGCTCATAGTAAAATATGTGCATCTGCGGCGATAATAATAGTAGTGGGGAAGAAAACACGGAAGAATCGGAAGGGGGTAAAAGATTGGATTTTAAGAAGATGTTATAGGAATACAACGCAATTTATTAATCGAACTACGAAAAGAAGAACCTTCACGGTATAAAAAAAAATTAAAAATGAGTGAAGAAAACTTTAAACTTGAAACTTTTTTGTTTTTCAATACTTGGTTTAAAAACCAAGTATTGAAAAACAAAATACCAATATACAAAAAATAACAGTTTTATTAAACTATTTATGGGTAACAATAAATGTGTTAAAATAATCAATAAATTTAATTAAATAAGTACCCATATGAAGTGAATTAAGTAGCTTTTTAAAGTAGCTTCAAAACTTGACAATTCAATTAAAATGCATATGAACCCTCATTGTAAGTTACCATGGAGTTTTCAGTCGCAGCATGTGTATGTTGCCCAGTAGTATTTTTTTATTCCCATTTGCTTGTGTACACTTCATTTGACCCTTGACCGCTTTTACGTTGTTCCTCTTTTTTTTTAATTCTTGACCAAATTGGGTTTTCAAATTTGAACTTCTTTGAATTTGAAGTTTGACTTTTTGTTAATTTCAATATCCGTAGTATTGAATTCTACGGCTAGATTAGCCAAAGCTGTTTTTTTCCTAATTTTGTTTCGATAATCTTTACACTTTGTGTCCCATAATTCTCCATGTTGCTCATAGTGCGATATCAATTGGATGACTTTGTCACGAGTCTAACCTTTTCTATCCGACATGCCAGCAAGAAAACTTTATTCCGTCGACAAAATAAACACAGAAGTTATTGCAGGGATATCTAAAATGTGTTTACACGTTGTACTTGCGGCAAGTGTTGCAAGTTGTAAAACTTGCAAGAAGTCAACTTGCGGCGACTGTTTACATATGGACATTACATTGCAGAAGTATTGTTCTGCAAGTTTTATTGCTCGTCTAAACGTGCAAGTTGATCAAGCTACGATAATTGCAGAAGTTACTTGCCGAGTCTATTTTTTGATGTTTACACGCAGAGCTTGCAGCAAGCTAGCGGAAGTTGAAAAAATACAGAAGTTAGCTGTTTACATGGCGCAAGTCACTCGTGGTAGTCAACTTCTGCAAATTTAATTGCTCGTCTAAACCTGGCTTAAGAATTTAGAATGGCGGCATTTTGTGAACATGAAAGAAGGAACATACTTCTACATTTTAAGTCTATTTCTTACCCTTTTTATATTATTTATTATCTTATATATTGTTATACAATTTACATTTCCATGACATACGTGACATAAAGAGTTATATTCTATCACCTAGCAACCGTTCTATTTTAACGACTGCGCTGAACGCTGTTATGAATAGCGCCATCTACGAGTATGCCATTCTGTATGCAACCTGTCACTGCTCACCGGCCTTCAGCACTGAGCAATAGATTAAAGAAATATATTTTCTTTACATATATTCTGTGATGGTATACAATTTTTTATTTTAAGTACAGGCAAGTTCCTTACTGGACACTTACCTTAGTTGAACGTGCGCCGTGTGGCTCCCGCGCTCGACTTGACTGTGGTGCAGACGCTCCATAAGTGCGGCGTAGCGCCGCTCTTCTCCATTCTCGCCCCACGAGACTGCCCCTCCTTCTGCCACGCTACATTCTCCCACAGAGCTGCAAATATTGGAATGAATAGACAACTATTTAAACTTCCCATTAACTAAGATCAGAGTATATACATATATATACAGCGTGTGTATTCCATAACGATTAGTATCAGACCTAAGGGGCCTAACTACATGGTTTTTTTTTAATAGACGAGTTTTTTTTCATATAAAATAATTCAGCACGCAATGTATTACGTCCACATCAATTAGCTTAGCGTACCTACCTAATCGTCATTACGACATGACGTTTATATCATGTCAAATTAAGTTGGACGGCGTTCATTGCCGCTAAGAAGGATTTAAAAAAATAATTACTCTTAATCAATAACACTTTTTAACAAAATGATTATCCTATACGATTCGTATGATCAGATACTATAACTGGATACATTATTCACCCGTATGGAATCCACACGCTGTATATATAGATAGCGAGTCACTCACGGTGTGTGATTAATGAAATAAAAGTGCTCGAGCAACATGAATACAGTCTGCATCGAATATACTGGAATGCATCTTTATTTTTATGGTAGCAAAGGAGTGTTACAACATATTTGGTAGCTTCTCTTTCACAGTACATTCGATGCGTCAAAGTATTGAAATTTCTTAAGCCTGAAGTTTAATGCTTACCTGACAGGGCCGGGACTAACAGGTACGCCACCGGCAGGCAGAGCCGCGCGCATGGGCAGGCTCATGTAGCCGCTGTCTCCGCATAGACTGTCGGAGTCCGCTGATGGCGTGTATGAACCTGCAGGAAAAGTACACTTAAAGTTATCAAGCCGATAAAGTTCGTTTGTCCCTTTCCGACGTATTGGTGTAATAGAAAAGGACAAACGAATTTTATCGGCTTGACACTTTTAGTGAACGTTTAAAAGGGGGTAAGACTGCTAAACATAAACGCTTCATAAACCTAAATTAGCTAATAAATCGCTTGTCATTGTCTGCAATGATGACTTATGCATCTGTGAGAAAGGGACATAACACCTTTTAACTAACCAGTCCAGTAACTTTTTTATGAATAAGGGGGTTAGTCTTCTTATAAGTGATGGGAACAAAAGCTCGAATCATTTGTTAAGTTACTCCACCAAATTAATTAGCGATACAAAATCCAGGTGTAAGCAAAGGACAGCGCTATCCACCCTAGCTGCCCTCTCTCTCCCGCGAGCCACGCTACTAGGTACAACTCTGGCGGGCGGCCATTTTGTTTACTAAAACAATACTCACTAGTCACAGTACTTCCTTTCCGCTGCATGTCCTCATCCGCGTCCTGCAACACTGGATAAGGCCACGCGAAATCTTCATGCAGCCGACGCAAGCAAAGGACAGCGCTATCCACTCTAGCTGCTCTCTCCCTCTCTCCCAAAAGCCATGATACTAGGTGTAAGTCTATATCGGCGGCTATTTTGTTTACTAAAACAATACTCACTAGTCACAGTACTTCCTTTCCGCTGCATGTCCTCATCCGCGTCCTGCAACACTGGATAAGGCCACGCGAAGTCTTCATGCAGCCGACGCAAGCAAAGGACAGCGCTATCCACTCTAGCTGCCCTCTCCCTCTCTCCCGCGAGCCAGGCGACTAGGTGTAAGTCCAGTGCGGCAGCCATCTTGCCTAAAGCGTGGAGACGAGCGGTGGATAGCAGGAGACGGGCGTGGCGCTGGATCATCATGTCAATGAAAAATTCTTCCGCTGTGCCGCTGTAGCTTTCTCTGTTGAAATTAAATTATATTGAAAGAGATGATGGTGAAATATTTGTGTACATTATATGACAGACACTTGTCCGAGTAGATATTACTTGTAGTAATAAAGAATAGCAAACTATGAAATCGAACATTCTGTTTGGAAGGTTTTTTCAAGACTGATCTAGCTATTCATAAATCTTTTCTAAGGCGCTGTCACCTGCTTTCATTCTGTTCGCAAAACAGAATGCCCTCGAGGCACTGAAACTTAGCACTTGCCTACGTGTTATGGTTAATAACTAGCCAATTTTTGAGTAGTAGCTCGTGTTGGGGACGCGACCCCGGGGGCATGCGATATTTAGAACATCGCCTCTACTCGCATTCGGACAGGGGCTTGCCCTACGGCGAAGGAGTAGGTAGTTAGGACAAGTTTTGCCACCTAATGAGATCATATTAACTATGCACTGACTTGTCACTCCTCGTAGGCACAGACTTCTTCCGTTTAACAGCGGCGGTAGCTCTTGCTGAAGGCGCGGGCGCGGGTGCGGGCGGCACGGGGGCCTCCGCCTCTGTGCGAGGCGTCGTCGTCGTACTGAAGCTACGACCACGGCCGCCTGCCAGCTGTAAACGCATATTTGCTGTCAATTACAACCCTCCAAACAGTCCAAACTTACACAGCCGTGAACTTAAAAGTACAGAGCCTGATCTCCCAATGCCTTTCGCATAGGGGGCTAGTAGCATGTGTCAAAAGATTTCAGGTTCAAATTCTGGCTGGGTCGCCATGTAAGGATTAAGAGAAACATCTTGTTCTGGGAAATACTGAAATATGAACTTTATCCCAAGCAAATACATAGAAAGACAATGTACGTACAGTGCACATCACAGTAGACAACTGTAATCATATTTAAAATCCAGTTGTTTGGTGTTGCTTTTCCGTATTTTAAGTCATTAATAACATAAGAGCATTGTCGTTTGTAAAAAACTCAGCTAATCTACAAATACTGCAATACGGGACACCGAATGGCTGCTCAAATGGTTTGCCATTTACCTGCATGCTGCCTAATATGACTGAAAGGTCCTCTGCGTTAGGGGTGACGGTCTGAGACTGAACGATCTGACCGTACTTTGCTTGAACGTTCACTGAATTACGCGGCGAGTCCACGTCGTTCGGATCTAGAACAATAATGGTTATATTTAAATAAGTTCAGTGAGCTTATTAATATTTTACGCTAAAGGCCGCATTTACACCACTGACGTGCCATGTTGCGCTGTAAGGGATGCGTTAGTGAAAAACCAACAGAATCACTTATTAGCTATCCTTATTCAGCGCAACTTTCGTCACCATTTCCAACACTGCACGTCTCTGCGTGCGTAGCCGAATGGCATTTCTCCGACGCGAAACGAAAACGAAACGCCGCGAATGGTAGTCTGGCTCTGTCGCGCCAATACGCAGGAGCGATAGAGATAGATATTTACAAGCGTTTCGTTTCGTGAGCGTTAGTGCCTTTCGGCTACGTACCCTGGTCTTAAACTCAGTCTAAATGTAACGTATTTTTAGTATTTTCTTACCTTAGTATTTTCCAATGCACGTGGCTATATAAGTGAACATCGTTGAGCATTTTTTAAATTAAGACATAATTTGAAAGTTTTTACATGAATACTTCTTCAATACGACTGGGAGGCTTGTATTTTTTTTACTTATAAGTATTAGTTTATACGACCTCGGTCTCTTTAAACGTAGAGTGAATAGGCTATTACTGAATCGGTGAGATCCATCTTAGACTCTGTCTTCACTTCCCATCAGGTGTGTCTAGGGTCAATCGTCGATCAGTCCATAATAAAAAAAATAAAAATAGTTACCTATGGCCCTAAGGAAGCGAACCAGGTCCCTCGCAAGGTCCCATCGCTCGTGCTGTAGCGCCGTGTCAAGCAGCTGCGTAGCCAAGTGTCTACTGACCGCTGAACTCTCCAAATTCTGCAACATAACTCTCATTAGCAGAGTTCGACAACTAGGTGTCGTTTGCGCGACCATAACATTGGTCTAAGGCGACTGGAGCGAGACACAGCGATGGGAGCCGCCGTTCACCCTTATCGCCTTAGACTAATGACGTGGCGACGCCGTTTTATTCTTCACAAAAAAAGATGCCAATCATCTGATCACTCGTTAATACCCACATATCTTAAGACGATACAGGAGGGGTCAATTCTCCATACAAACGCTCTCGACTATTTCCTTCCTGGTTTTTAAAGATAGAGCAATGATTTTTTTCAACACAGATTATTAATATTTTTATCTGTGTCGGACCGTTTTGATTTTTTTGATATTTTTATTTTTAATGACGCTAGAGCCAACGAAACATTTCCAAAAACGGCCTTTTTCATTATGGCGCAAAAAAAGGTGTAATACTCAAGATTGGTAACAATTAGCCAAAAAAACTAAACGGTCCGACACAAGACTATTTTTATTCAGATTCTCAAATAGCTCATTCCACAGCCGGAGCGTTCGTGGGAGGAAATTCCTCTGAAACCGTACGGTGCGCGACCATTTAGGTTGTAAGGTGTGTGGCTCCGACACAAGGCTATTTCATTGTTATTCAGATTCTCAAATTTCGTTCCGATTGATTAAGTTTTGAAGGAGGAAACAGTCGAGAGCGGAACCTCGATATCTATATCTTTTAACCGAGTTGTTCTTAATGGACAATTTTTTTTCGATAAATCTAGTTAATAGCACTAGTATAAAATAAAACTATGGAAACGGATTAAATCGCGTATAATGAATTTAAAATTCATCCCGACGTTTCGTTTCGTTTAAAATTCATTATACGCGATTTAATCCGTTTCCATAGTTTTATTTCATGAGTAACTATCGCGGTAACCGAAGACAATATTAAGCACTAGTATATTTAACTAAAATTCCCAAATTGAAAGGAGACTTTTCTATTTTAGCATTTTCGCTCCTGTATCGTCTTAAAAAGTAAGCATTGGTCACTGCTTATTGTTTAACGCGGTACGCTACGTACAATGCGTACGCCAATCTGTCTATCGTTTTAAAATTAATGAAAGAAATATTAAACTCTTAGCAAATTGTCCCAAGCAGAAGAGTGAAGTATAGCTAATTAATGTTAGTGAAGCTTTTATCCCGTTTTTCGTACTAAACTAGATGGAGTGAACGTTTAAAATTTGTAATTTAAAAACCAGGTAAAAAATATACAATAAAGTGATGCATAAATACCCTCTGTATCTGTAACAAGGCAACTGTTTATTCTTTATAAACGGGAAATAAAGGCCGGAGCGGAGCACACCGACTAGTATTTGCGTAGATGTGTAGGCAGGTGAAATGGTGTGCCGTCTTCCATACAAATAAGTTAATTACAACGCGCCCATGAGCATCTACTCATCAGCGTTCGGTGTGAAGTTACTAAAACAATGTTTTCTTTGTAGCCTATACTTTTAGATACGTTTTTATTGCCTATTACAGTATCCTATTGTAATGCACTACTCTCCAAAGCCCAAATTCAACGTAATCATCTCAAATTTTAGATCACCATTATCAGTTAACCTCTCATCATCATCATCATTTCAGCCATTAATCGCCCACTGCTGAGCATAGGCCTCCCTTCGTGTACGCCACTTATCCCGGTCCTGGGCTAATCTCATCCAGAAGTGCCCCGCAGTTTTTCGAATGTCGTCCACCCAACGAGCCAACGGATGCCAGGCGCTTCTTACATCCGATAGCGGCCACCATTCGGTCAACATTTTGGTCCACCTGCCATCACTCTGCCTGGCAACATGTCCCGCCTAATTCCATTTGAGTTTGGAAATGACGTCACCCACGTCCCGCACCTTCGTGCGGCGTCGGATCTCGACATTCCTCACTCGATCTTGAAGCTTAATGCTGAGCATGGTGCGCTCCATCGCTCTCTGTGCTACCCGTATCTTATGCACAGCCTTTTTAGTGAGCGTCCATGTCTCGGCACCGTATGTCATGGTGGGCAAGACACACTGGTTGAAGATACGAGTCTTCAGGCATTGTAGAACATTATTCGACTTAAGGATATCCGCTAGTTTGTTGAATGCAGCCCATTCTAGCTGGATTGTCCTGGATATCTCCTTGTCTCGTTGTTCTTTGTCAAAAGATAGAATATATTCAAGATAAACGTATTGTTTGACCAACTCCAGATTTTCGGCTCCAACCGTTATGGTAGGATTCGAATCTCCAGTGATGTTCGACATAACCTAGGTCTTGGACATATTCATCTTGAGACCTACCTTTAAAGAAGCATGGAATAGACCTTGGAGCATGCTTTGGAGATCACCCAGGGACTCGGCAAACAAAACAATATCGTCACCGATGTTGATACCGGTTCTGTTCCATTCAAGCGTTTTTATGTTCACCTCTAAAAAATATTAACATTCTTTTATCTTAAATATTCAAAATTTCAGCTCAATCAGACACCGGGAACTCATGAAATCTTACTTCCAAGATTTGACCCACATCCATACAAAACCTTGTAAACACAACAAAGTAGTTTGTCAGCAGTTGACGCGTACATCCGCAAAAAAACGCAACGGCTGGTTAATTATAACAATCGGCATGATAATTAGCGTACGTAATAATCGTTACATCGGTTCGTGTAACTTATGTAATGAAGGTTTATCGAGTTTATTAGAGTTCATTTTTATATACTGAATTTAGGGGTACAGCGGGGCAATTCCACTGGGGGGACATTGCAATTGATCCATTTTTTCCATGTTTGTATTATTAAATAGAGTGTCCACCGGTTATATATGGCACGCGTGTTTAGTGGATACATGTATTGTGGAACTCGACTTAATAGTGTAAAAATGGAAAAAATGGAACAGTTACAATTGTCCCCAGCCGGGATTTGTCCCACTATACCTTATAAGAATAATTGATTGACACTTTTGTATGAGATAATTAAGTGTTGCTATGATCTGTGGTTGCTATGATAAAAAAATAGTTCCAATTCTACTCTTTTTTGCCTGTATGGTACGTTATGTAAATATGTATAGACATTTCAAATTTTGCGTAATGCGAAATGGATTAAAGAAGTCCAGGCAGGCAAGTATGGTCGCGCGATAAATGATAAAACATCAGGCCATCCCTATCGCACTATTTGTAAGTTGCTTGCCTGATTACCTTTTGCCATATAGGTACATGTATGTAGTAGTTAGTCACATACGAAAATTAGTAGTATATTAAAAGTACGACACCTACTTGTAATATAATCAGGTAGGACGCGGCTGTGTCAAGCATCTTCCGTTGCAGACATTCTTGGAACAGTTCCTTCGGTTTCCCTGCCGCCGAGAATAGGTACGCCCATAGTGCTATCTCTGTCTTCCTCGCGCATTGGACTACAGTCTGAAAGAGACGAAACCAGTTTATAACATTACTTTCCTGTACTGCCTAGAGTCTAGGCCGTAGACTATATGACCGTGTCAACTTTACCTAAAGTTAGGGACTATAGTCAGGGGCGGCTCACTCGATTCTTTCGTCTAGCTACAAGTAAACACCGGCGGCCGCGTATTCGCGGCCCATTCAGTGTTGACGACCTTCGCGAACTATGAAAGGCTGCATTTTGTGAACTTTCAGCAGCGAAGCAGTGAGCTTTCTGTTCTTGTACTATTATATATATTACCAAAGAGGATAGAGTACTATAGAGAGTTACTGTCAAAGTAAAATGTGTAATCATAGTCCACAGACTGCCATCTCTCGCTTAAAACTTTTGAACCTCAGTTTTGACAATTTGGCTCTTATTCTTAGCTTGATATGTGTTAAAATGTCAAATATTAATATTAGCGCCATCTAGCCGAGCGTTCCTTAAAGGCGTAACGCCATCTAGGCCACCGTAACTTTTTCTTAGATTTTATCCGTCTATACGGAGTTACATATGTCTTTGATATTACGTACTATAGTATAGCGAACTAACCTGTAAGTAGACAGGGAACTCGTGGACGAACTCAATAATACTGGGCAGTTGCGCGTCCGGTATCGGCTCCTTGCTCGTCGCCTCTTCTTCCAGCACCTGTACCAAATAAAAATTGTACAAATTAGAATCCAACAATGTGAGTTTTTGAAAAAGAAATCAGACCTCTATACGATCCGTATACAGTATGTAAACTAACGAAAACCATTTACTGTAACCCGTAAATGTCCAGGTGATACTGAGAAACTTTTACTATGGGACCAACACCCAAAACGCGAAATAAAAATTTACTCTCCCATAGGAAATACATACTATAAAATAAAACTACCTATGAAACTGTCAGAAGATATTTTCGTGATTTCGGGGTTGATCCCATAGTAAAAGTTTCTCAGTATCACCTGGACATTTACGGGTTACAGTAAATGGTTTTCGTTAGTTTACATACTGTATAGTAACTGTCAAGAGCACAATTGTATTGAAATATTTTCATACGCACGCGTACAAAAACCCACGTTAAAAATATGTAAATAACTAAATCATGTTAAGCGTAATCGTATTTAATCGGGTTCTTCTTTAGAGTTCACGAAAAGGTGGTGTAGTAGAGGTAAAATGATATCTCACCTCGTGTAGGAGCAGCTCCAAAAAATGGGGGAAGTAGGGTAGTTGGGCACAGGAGCGCGCGATCTCCCACGCGTGGTAGCCAAGGTTCCTCCGCAGCAGCTGCCGGAGTATCTGGTGCAGGTGCACTTGGCTCTGCAACGACATTGTATGGTATCTCACCTCGTGCAGCAGCAGCTCCAAAGAGTGGGGGAAGTAGGGTAGTTGGGCACAGGAGCGCGCGATCTCCCACGCGTGGTAGCCAAGGTTCCTCCGCAGCAGCTGCCGGAGTATCTGGTGCAGGTGCACTTGGCTCTGTAACGACATTGTATGGTATCTCACCTCGTGCAGCAGCAGCTCCAAAGAGTGGGGGAAGTAGGGTAGTTGGGCACAGGAGCGCGCGATCTCCCACGCGTGGTAGCCAAGGTTCCTCCGCAGCAGCTGCCGGAGTATCTGGCGCAGGTGCACTTGGCTCTGTAACGACATTGTATGGTATCTCCCACGCGTGGTAGCCAAGGTTCCTCCGCAGCAGCTCACCTCGTGCAGCAGCAGCTCCAAAGAGTGGGGGAAGTAGGGTAGTTGGGCACAGGAGCGCGCGATCTCCCACGCGTGGTAGCCAAGGTTCCTCCGCAGCAGCTGCCGGAGTATCTGGTGCAAGTACACTTGGCTCTGCAACAATCGTTAGCACATTAGTTTATAATTATTTTGTAAGCTGGGCAGTAGTAGGTTTACCTTAATCATCTATTCTTTTGGTGTGTGAAGAATGTGATGACGGATCTAATGAAAAATCTAACTAGCGTACCTACTTTACAGGTAAATTCACAAGAGTTGGCACGAATGGAACGAATGAACAATAAAATAAAATGGAAAAATATGTATGTGTGTGACTGATTAACCAATAAAATAGCGGCTCTTGACAGTTACGACTGTATACCGATGCAGATGTCACTCACACAATAAAAATGTCGTTCATTCCATTCACAGAACTAGATTTGGATAGAAGAAACAAGTTCATCTATTTGTATAGGGGCCGAGCGTGTCTGGTTTTGTACTGAAGTCGTTACTTGCCTGTGATTTTAAATATGTCTCAGGCCCTTGAGTGTTCATAATTTTTGTGTTGTTGCAATTAAATATCACGTACAAAAATTGATGCCCGAAAGCTGCAAGCTGCGATTAAAGACGGACAACTCAATGGATTTTACTGAGTTCATTTGACACGCTAAGTAGATACGCTTGCTTGATCTATGGTATATATGACATCTGTGATTCCATTCATGCCGGCTTTCGTGAATCAACCTATACTACTTTCAGCAACCATCGTACATCGCTAGTAGTATTAATTTATACGATATCCTGTGTCGGGTTGAAGCAACGTAGCACTAAAACCTCGATACCATCATTAAACTTAGGCAATAAAAAATACCGTTAAAAATTCATGAAATTATTTTTTTCCTGCTAAATTGCGAATGCGAATACCCATACGGTATATTGTTTAATACGCCTTACCTTGTATCTATTACTATTTCTAATCATAAAACAGTCTTTAGGTTGCAATCCACACCTATTAGTCGAAGCGCTTCAGTGATCGAATCAACAAACATAATCAGCTTCGAATAGCCATAATTGCTGCATAATTACACCATTTTTGTGATATTGATGATTTTAATGTGTGAATCCCGAGTATTGAATATGTATGCATCCGTATGCATACATATTCAATACTCGTTTTTTGCATGTTGATTGGCATTTGCGAGATAACTTTCAATATCTGTTAGGGCCAGGTTAGGAGAGTTGGGAGATAGACTACCCAATCTACTCATGTTTTCTAACAATATAAATTACATGTGGAAGGGTAGTGATCCCGTGTGATGTTGTACCGCTGCCGAGATAAATCTACTGAATGGGCATTTTCAGAATTTGGGACACCCGTAAGTTGTTAATAAAAATTAACTCGCTGTCAGTTTTGTGACGACAATTAAGCATAAAATCTATCTAAAAATTTACTTTTTTCACATTTTGAATGTCGATTATCGCTTAAAGTTTATGTAATTAACACGAAAAAAATATTTTTACAGATATTTCATGCTTAATTATCGTCACAAAACTGACAATGAATTATTTTTTGTTAACAACTTACGCTAATTGGGGGGTCCCAAATTCTGAAAATGCTCGAATACGTAAATGAAGACACTAGCCAGAGTATTTGTACTTACGGTTCTGTTGACGACGCAGAAAGGCAGCGAGAACACAGAGTTGGAATCCGACGTGTAAAGTGTCGTGTCGTTTTCGGCGCCGAGGAGGATCGCGTCGTCAAACAGTATCGCTGGAACAAAATGACAAATTCAGTCATAATTACCAAACATCTAACAGGTTCAGTTTAATTCCTCTAAGGGCCAAAATCTTGACTATCGCAATTAATTAATAATAATCATAATAATGTTTTTTTTATGCCAGTAGTATTATAACCCCAAAATATTTGTAACATATTGTACGCAAACACTACTTGTGAGAATAGTGTGAGACTGGTTGTCCATGGTATACTTACTTAGCGGCTATATGTTTAAATGAAAGGGCAGAATAATCCGTTTAGCCATGAACGTATATCACGAGGAGTCTGGGTGTCTGGTCGCGTCTCGCGATACCAGGGGCAGCCACACTCGCGCACCGAGGGCGCCGCACCACAGCAAGTTCTCAAGACAGTAGTGTGAGACTTGTCTATGGTATACTTACTTAGTGGATATATGTTGAGATGGAAGAGCAGCATGATCCGTTTAGCCATGAACGTATATCACGAGGAATCTGGGTGTCTGGTCGCGTCTCGCGATACCAGGGGCAGCCACACACACGCACCGAGAGCGCCGCACCATAGCAAGTTCTCAAGACAGTAGTGTGAGACTTGTCTATGGTATACTTACTTAGTGGATATATGTTGAGATGGAAGAGCAGCATGATCCGTTTAGCCATGAACGTATATCACGAGGAGTCTGGGTGTCTGGTCGCGTCTCGCGATACCAGGGGCAGCCACACTCGCGCACCGAGGGCGCCGCACCACAGCAAGTTCTCAAGACAGTAGTGTGAGACTTGTCTATGGTATACTTACTTAGTGGATATATGTTGAGATGGAAGGGCAGCACGACACGAGCCATGACCGTTGCGACGAGTCTGGGTATCTATTCGCGTCCCGCGGCAGCAGGGGCAGTCATACGATACTCGCCCATCGAGGGCTACGCACCACAGCAAATTCTCAAGACAGTAGGGTGAGACTTGTCTATGGTATACTTACTTAGTGGATATATGTTGAGATGGAAGGGCAGCATAATCCGTTTAGCCATGAATGTGTGTCGCGACGAGTCTGGGTGTCTAGTCGCGTCTCGCGGCAGCAGGGGCAGCCATACTCACGCACCGAGGGCGCCGCACCACTGCAAGTTCTCAAGCCAGTAGTGTGAGACTTGTCTATGGTATACTTACTTAGTGGATATATGTTGAGATGGAAGGGCAGCATGATCCGTTTAGCCATGAACGTGTGACGCGAGGAGTCTGGGTGTCTGGTCGCATCTCGCGGCAGCAGGGGCAGCCACACTCGCGCGCCGAGGGCGCCGCACCACAGCCAGAGCGCTCGGGATAATTGAGTCTGGGCCTTGTTCCCACCGCCACAGGACCAGACGCTTTCGACGCATGACGCGAGCACAGTCGCTGGAAGGCAGCTGTATGCCTGTTGGTGAAGACAAAAGAAGTTCGTAAAGACAAAAGAAGACCAAAACAATATTTCAAAGCAGACGATCGGAAAACGCCCGTCATTTAGAAATCATAACCATAATTTGGAATACATTTATGTCGGAATGGCTCTTACCAAGTCTAGAGCCATTTTAAAGCATATTTAAACGTTGACATGGGTAAATATGAGTCTATGTTGTACGAAACGGGGTAAAACATTTTTAAATGACGGGCGTTTTTTTCAAGCCTTAAGGAACCGCGAATTTGGAAACTGATGAGCCAATGACCCATCACGTTGAGTACACATAGATCGTGTCAATCACAACAATTATAATCGTCCCTGCTACGTTAGGTTTGTGTGACATAAGTGACATAACGAAAGACAATATTTTTAGATTTTTGCCGAAACAAAATGAGAAAATTTCAGTCTGCCTGTTATGACTTTTCACGTAGGTAGGTACGCGAAATAGCTGCTCTATTAGATTGGTTTCATTTCAACTTTTAAACTGATCGAAAACTGGATAGGTACAAAGTTAAAGAACATTGAAAGTAAAATAACGCTTAGTGAAAAGGAAAGGGAAGTGTTTAAAGTACGGAAACGAAACGAAATTCCGTGGTTGCCTTTACATTTGACACATGGACATATTCAAGTTCGTTTCACATATTTGGTTTGGCACCCGGAAACAGATGCAGATAATGTAAACTAAGGCATAGTTTTTATACTATTACTATTTATCCATACTACTTACTGTAAGAAAGGAAACTTAGGTAAAGCTAACGACAAACATTAGACGCCCGTCTGCTCCATCCTTTACGTGAACGATAAAAGAGACTTGTTAGCTAGGCAAAGATATTACGGTAATAATGTTTATAACATATTATTTATACATAAGAAAAAAGATTGTGTCTAACTTTAACAGTCGAAAATGGCGGACATTAGTTTCATTCGAATAATACATCAATAATATCTCAATGTTATGTTATGTATGTCAAGAAAACAAAGAGTGCGGAATAAAAGCCAATGAACCGATTTACATTAATATGTAGCTGTTACGCATGTTCCAATTGAGATTGCATCATGAATTAATGCATAATAACTTCTCCAAATATATCAAGGTCTCAGTATGCAGAGTATTTTAATTCAAGTTCAATAGCATCAAGGGCGCTATGTAAATGTAATGTTCGCAAGAAGAAATTGTGTAACGATTACGCGCACTGCGCGTGGATTAAGGTTTATAATCAGCTAATACATATTGGTAAGCATATGCACTCGATATCGCGTGCTCGATTCTTGGTACACCGCAATGCAACATACTAAGCCATCATTACTAAACCTTATCCCGTTGCTATAAGAACGCCCATCCAACTATGTCGACTATGGTAATTGCTGTCTGGAATTAGAGCAACTCGTCGAATAGCTTGCATTGCGTCAAATCGACACGCGAGGCAGAACCCCCGTGTCACATCACTATCATTATCCCCGGGACCGTTATGTAATGGGCAAGCGCTAATAATAATTGACCAAATTAGGAACAAATAATCGGATACACATAATTCACAAGTACATAAATAAATTTGCAAATAGCCGCTGCATCCTCCGCGAGCGAGCCAAGTGTAGATACAAGAATAATGGTCTCGCAAAGGCAAGTCAGACGTTTTCACTAGCCGAAGGTTGTATGAAAATGAGGAAGCCTGATGCAACCCTCGAGTGATTGTAGTTGAAGCGGAGCAGCGCGAACAACCGGCATCCGCCGCGCCAGGACACGAAGGTCTAAAGCGGTCACGTATAAATGGCTCAGATTGCTCTTTTTGTATCAGTGCGTTTTTGACACCACACGGTCAAGTGCGTCTCGTGGAAATGAATTTATACGTTGCGGTGCGTGAATTTATATTTACAATATTGGATTGCTTGTACGACAGTGAAGTGACGGTTTGGTTTTCCACAGATATGTCTTCTGGCGCTCTCGGCGTCGGCGAAGGCTGACGGGGGCCTGGGGCTCGGAGGCCTAGTGTACGCGCCCGGGCATGCCTCCGTTGATTATTATGTAAGTTGCAGTCATTTAGAAGTGACTTTTGAAGTGTTGAATTAATTAGCAAGTGTTCATTCCAAAAATATTTAAATTTTAGGCCTATCCCCGTTATGCGTTTGAATACTCCGTGAAAGATCCTCACACCGGTGACAACAAAGCGCAATGGGAGAAACGCGACGGAGACGTTGTCAAAGGTAAAATACACCCATTCATAAATGTTTACTAGTTAGTTCGATCTCTAAAATGAGTTAAAACATTACAGGAGCATATTCCCTTGTGGAGCCCGACGGCAGCCTGCGTGTCGTGGAGTACTACGCCGACGACAAGACGGGCTTCAATGCCGTCGTAAAGCGCCTGGGCCCCAACCTGCACCCGAGCACCGTCCACGCGGCTCCGATTTACAAGGCCCCAATCCCCATCCTCGGCGGACTCGGCTCCGCCCCTTACCCGATATCCGTCGGCCCGGTGGCGAACCTAGGACACCTGGCAAGCGCACCTCTGATTTCAGGACCTATCCATGGAGGTCCGATACACAGCCCCGCTTTATCCTCTCAGAACCTGATCAAAGAACCAGTGATCGTGAAACATCTGCCCGCGCCGATTCTCCCTGCACCCGTATTACATGAGCCTATTATCCCGCATGTGCCAATTTTAAAAACCCCGATCCTGCCCCAACCTATTATTCACGAGCCCGTCATCAAAGTACCAGGGCCCATTTACAAAGACCCAATTGTAGTTTCTCCCCTTTATGAGCCTATCCTCAAAGGTCCTATCCTACCTGGACCCATATACAAGAATGGCCCTATCCTTCCCGGTCCTAATATCTACAAGAATGGCCCACTGCCTTTGCCAATCCTCAAAGGCCTGCCCGGGCCCATTTACAAAGCTGGTCCGATTTACTCCGAGCCTTTAGGCCCGCTGCCGGATTACAGAGCGCCTCTATCCCTTTACAATAAACGCGTACCTCTTTACAAGGAGCCGCTGCCCTCTCTGCCTTTATTGAAGGGGTCGGTGGAGCTCGGACTTATTGGCAAAGAGCCTATCAGATCGCTTGATTGGGAAGGTTTAGGTCGAGGAAATCTGGAGCACGGCTATGGTTTGGGCAAGGGTGTCATCGGTCCGCTAGTGCCATCTTTGGGAGAACACGGATTGTTAAAAGGAAACATTGGACCAGTTCTTCCCTATGCGGGCTTAGAACGAGGTCACGGATTACTCAAAGGAAATATTGGACCTATTCTACCATATGAAGGCTTAGAGAAAGGCCCCCTTCTGCCCTCCTGGAACGGTCCGATAGAGTATCCTCTGTACCAAGACGGGTACAAACACTGATCGCAACGATAACAAGCAGCCGGGGCCCACAACGGTACACGCGACGCACAAGGTTTCAAATGAAGGATAACAGAAGGCAAGCAAATATTCGCAGTGGGCTTCCAACTTTACAAATCATTTGCCGCTCCTTTTTTTAAGGCTTCTTTGCCATGTCTTGATTAGAATAACTAACCATGAGCCCTGATTGGTGAAATGACAACGTAGTCGATAGTTTAGACCAAATTGTAATTATATTAGGGTATTTAATATTTATGTTAATACGATTAAGATATTACGAGTAAGTATATCTTTACGAACACAATATAGCATGCGCCACCGTGTGGTAATATATAAGAGTTGTTTTATTATCTTCTTTAAATCATTTAGTGGCCAACCCTTAACTATCAAATTATTAAAAAGTGAAATAATCCTTTGATGGTGCTAATACTTAATATAGTTGCTAATAGTTATTCAAACAAACAGCTGGTGTGGTGTGATAAGGAAGTAAAAATAATTTTGACCTTTAATGTAGGCGGTAAAATGTAATTTAAATAATGCTTTACATCCCTAAAACCTTACCGACACCTCAGCAAAAGATACAGATGCAAGATACCTAACACTCCTCCTCGCTTCGCTCGTCGTCGTACCTAACGGTGTCTCTGGTGTAGTTTTTCTTTTTTGATAACGTGTAATAATTCATAATAAAATATTTCATTTTCATTTCATTTTCATTGCTAATGTAATATTATGCTATAAGATTATTATGGTACATACAATTATGCTAAATCAAAGTCGACCAAAGTAATGTTCTGTAAAACAATATTCTGCCAAATGTGTCTTATGCGTGGTAGTAATAATGCCAACTAAGTTTTTTGCAAAATTACCATTCGACTGAAAGTGTTTCTGCGAAACATGTTATGCGAAGTGTGTTTCGGACTAAAATTATTCTGCCAGATGAGGGTAACCCTCATACAAGGACTCAATATATAAAATTCGATTTTACTCCTTATTCTCATACAATACCATACATCAGATCTAACAGTAGAACCAGTATCGAGGCTTAACACGAGTGCTATGATCACAACAACCAATTGCTATTTTATAACTTTAGTTATACAGAGTGGGGCCTGTAACAGAGGCGAACAATTGAACTTTTCTCTCTTTTCTCCTTATACTAATCAACATTTGTTCAGTGACTTTTAAAAATTATGAAGTCTTTAAATTTTTAATTTTTCATACAAAATAAATATTGGCTTCAATGTACGCCATTATTGTTGTCATTGACGTTGTCTGTCACACTTTAGACTTAACAGAATTCGCAATACATTACCTCTTAGAAAAAACTTTCAATCAAAATACAAGTTATTTTTAAAAGTCGCCGAACAAATGTTGATCAGTGTAGGGAGAGTGGCCTGGGGTTCGATTCTTCGCCTTTGTTACAGGCCCCACTCTGTAGAAATAGCATAGCTAGGAAATTTAAATACCGGAAAAAGTATTATCAATATGTCACATTCAACTCTCTTCCAGTTGCCTTATTACTCTTATTATCGTAGCATTCCTTGAATATTCTCAACACAAGTGGATCGACTGAGTGGCTACAATATATCCACTATCAATTCATAGTTCATACTGTGTAAACAGGGAAAAAATAGTTATTTGTTATACAAGGGGGCAAAGTTGTATTTTAACACCGAGTGTGGAATTGAAAAACGAGCAAGTGAAAGGATTCTATAGTTGAACCACGAGCGAAGCGAGTGGTTCGAGAATAGAATCCTGAACTTGCGAGTTTTTTAACACACGAGAAGTAAAATACATTTGCACCCGAGTGTAACACAAAACTTTTCCCCTCACTATAGCGAGGAAACTACAACGCAAAAGATGCGTTTATCACCGCTTCCAGTAGTTCCACAGGTGGTAAATCATCTTTATTACTAGATTCACCTACTTTAACCAATTTTAAAGCAGTTAATTTGACTTTATTCAAGGTCAAATTACTTTACCCACTAGTGGATAAAATGCGTTTTTACCCGTTGCCATTAAAGGACAAAACACGTGTTTCCGAGCTAGTGAGGGGAAAAAATGTTTAAACCCTACTATAAAAGTTGAGCCGGGTTGAATGGCATCTCATGTTCTCATTGATACAATTAGAATCAGTATTCCAAAAATACGCACTAAGCGTTTCGCTTCAACATTTCTTTTGCGAACCGCCAAGGAGTAGAATGCCCTGCCTGAGTCTGTGTTTCCGCACGAGTACAATCCAGGTCTCTTTGAAGCCAGAGTAAATAGGTATCTCATAGGTAAGCGTGCTCCACCGTAAACCGCATCATCACTTACCATCAGGTGTGATCGTGGTCAAACGTCTGACCAATCCATACTAAAAAAAAAGACGTATGCTCTATCTCGCGGCGACATACTCTCGCGGCAACCATGTGCTATAGGTAACCCTGCTGACGTAAGCCTTTAGTTTCGTATCTATGAAATTCCTTCACAGTTCTCTCAAGTTGATCTGCCTACAACGTGATACTCTCAAGCCCATTATTACGAAAGTAATAAAAACATTTCTTCTGCATTATACTATCTACCTATATAATTATTTATTTAAACTTTTTTGCACACTAAATGCCTTAAGGCATTCTCTACCAGTCAACCATAGGGCAAAACAGAAATTCGCGAATGTGGGTGCAGTAAGAAAAATAATTTAGAAAGCATGACAACTAGGTATGCCAACCAATATAATACATAGCATATTATCATATCAATACATATATTGGCTTCGTGCGAAGTGCATGGAGGGGGTAAGCAAAGCGATCGCAGTGCTTGCGGTGGTCAAAATCGACACTGATTGTGGTTGTCATCTATCAAAACTCATAAAATATAATACAATGTGTAATGTTTGATATGGGGCATCAATGTTGTTTCGTTGTTAATTGTAAAAATAATGGCATAAATAGTCGTTGCACGTTCTATGCGTTTCTTAGAGCACACTGGAAATTGGATCAAAGAACTAAATGGATAGCTACGGTGAAAAGAAAACTTAAGTGACATGTCAAAACAAAACATTATAATAAATTATATTTAAACTTTCTTTACCTAATATTGTTCAATACGCTGTTAGTATTTTTCCTACCGTAAAAGATTAAGTATGCTTAAAGATTCAGGCCTAGCCTGGGAATAGGCCCGTGTCGGATATTTCTGCGGCCGCGGACATGACTAGGTACTTACGTTTAGATTTGTTTTATATTGGCTTCGTGCGAAGTGCATGGAGGGGGTAAGCAAAGCGATCGCAGTGCTTGCGGTGGTCAAAATCGACACTGATTGTGGTTGTCATCTATCAAAACTCATAAAATATAATACAATGTGTAATGTTTGATATGGGGCATCAATGTTGTTTCGTTGTTAATTGTAAAAATAATGGCATAAATAGTCGTTGCACGTTCTATGCGTTTCTTAGAGCACACTGGAAATTGGATCAAAGAACTAAATGGATAGCTACGGTGAAAAGAAAACTTAAGTGACATGTCAAAACAAAACATTATAATAAATTATATTTAAACTTTCTTTACCTAATATTGTTCAATACGCTGTTAGTATTTTTCCTACCGTAAAAGATTAAGTATGCTTAAAGATTCAGGCCTAGCCTGGGAATAGGCCCGTGTCGGATATTTCTGCGGCCGCGGACATGACTAGGTACTTACGTTTAGATTTGTTTTATATGGCATTAACGGGACGGAGGTTTAGCGAATACCATATCACTAGCTCGAAGAACTTGTACCATTACTCCTATGTTCTTCAAGATTCCGTATATGCCCTGCCAGCACCAATTTATTGACTCTTTCTGTAGTCTGGGGTTGGAAGTTTATACCGTGAGTAATGGCTTTGGAAACTGATTTTTAGGGTTCCGTAGTCAACTAGGAACCCTTATAGTTTCGCCATGTCTGTCTGTCCGTCCGTCCGTCCGTCCGTCCGTCCGTCCGTCCGTCCGTCCGTCCGTCCGTCCGTCCGTCCGCGGATAATCTCAGTAACCGTAAGCACTAGAAAGCTGAAATTTGGCACAAATATGTATATCAATCACGCCAACAAAGTGCAAAAATAAAAAATGGAAAAACATGTTTTATTAGGGTACCCCCCGTACATGTAAAGTGGGGGCTGATATTTTTTTTCATTCCAACCCCAACGTGTGATATATTGTTGGATAGGTATTTAAAAATGAATAAGGGTTTACTAAGATCGTTTTTTGATAATATTAATATTTTCGGAAATAATCGCTCCTAAAGGAAAAAAAATTGCGTCCCCCCCCCCCCTCTAACTTTTGAACCATATGTTTAAAAAATATGAAAAAAATCACAAAAGTAGAACTTTATAAAGACTTTCTAGGAAAATTGTTTTGAACTTGATAGGTTCAGTAGTTTTTGAGAAAAATACGAAAAACTACGGAACCCTACACTGAGCGTGGCCCGACACGCTCTTGGCCGGTTTTTATTGGTATTATATCCATGTCTTTATAATCTATCTACCTAAATTACACTTGAAATAGTAGCTCTTGTTATTCGATGTATTTAAAATTAACGAAAAATCGTTAAAATATAATGTTTGTTTACATGTCGCCTAATTAGAATGATAACATTGATAACAGTCAGCGATCGGGAATTCGGGCAGGCCCAGCGGAGCGGAGGCGGTCACCTTGGCGCAATCGAAAGGGCCGGTAACCAAGTAATTATAATAATATAGCTAAATGTACAGTGACCTTGGAACGGGCTTAGAACGGTTACTGGACTAGGGAAATCATTAATTGAATAATTATGTCACAGGTTAGATTAAACATTGAGTCGCAATTGATGTGTGTATTAACTTGCGCGCGTTAAAATACTTATAATAGATGACGCTAACTTGACAATTTGAACACATATCCTTGTAATAGCAATTTATGTTTATGTCATGTTACTAAATGCAATCGTTTAGACATATTTACTATTATTTTTTTTTATTTTTACATTTATTTATTTTTGTACAACGATCTGTTATATCGTCGACACATGGAGCATAACTGAGCCAGAGGTTCAAAGTACTTTTTATTGTTTAATCCTGTGTTTATTCTATGCACTATGACTACACATTTTACTTTGACAGTAATTCTTTATTCCTCGATCCTCTTCTCTTTGCTGTGGTAAGTCTATGGGTATAAATATTGGAAGAACTGAATTAGCAAATACATATGTGAGTAACATCCAAAGCACGCTTTCACATTATCCGATCCGATATCGGATGTCGGAAAGATTTCAAAGGCAAAAATCAAAGATGGCAGCTTAAATGTACGGGATATCGGTCCTACATCTGATATCGGATCGGATAATGTAAAACGCACTAAGGCGCCTTGCCACGATGAATGCTATACAGTTACTGCTGGCTGTTAGATTAGGAACATACAAATTAGCAATGATAAAAAGTGCACTACAATGTTAATCCACGCGTGTTGTATACCAATGTTGTAATAAATTGCCCTAGACAAGCTCTAAACGTTAAATAATAGTTATTTGTTATACAAGGGGGCAAAGTTGTATTTTAACGCCGAGTGTGGAATTGAAAAACGAGCAAGTGAAGGGATTCTATAGTTGAACCACGAGCGAAGCGAGTGGTTCGAGAATAGAATCCTGAACTTGCGAGTTTTTTAACACACGAGAAGTAAAATACATTTGCACCCGAGTGTAACACAAAACTTTTCCCCTCACTATAGCGAGGAAACTACAACGCAAAAAATGCGTTTATCACTGCTTCCAGTAGTTCCACAGGTGGTAAATCATCTTTATTACTAGATTCACCTACTTTTATCAATTTTAAAGCAGTTAATTTGACTTTATTCAAGGTCAAATTACTTTACCCACTAGTGGATAAAATGCGTTTTTACCCGCTGGTATTAAAGGACAAAACACGTGTTTCCGAGCTAGTGAGGGGAAAATACTTTTGCGGTCAATTGTGAGTTACACCGGAGTAGCGATGGTTCCGCCCAACTAATACACAATAATGTCGTCCCATTCCCATCTGTACGTGTACAGTCAACCAATTGGAACCCTAGGCCACTCTACAACCATGTCAAGATGACAAGCAGTAAGAGATTTCTTACAATCTGATTTATAACGTCACTATGACAAAGTTCTACAGTGGCCTAGGGTTCCAATTGTTTGACTGTACAGTCGGCATCGAATATTATTGGTGACAGCCAAAGCGCCAAATATACCGTAACACGCCTCGATCGTTACATACAAAATAAGGATGTTTTCCCGTACATATGACAGTCACAGTAACTATATTCAATGCTATGGAAGCGGGTGCACTGCCAATTAGTCCGCCGGATGGCAACGGGCTGTCAGTGACAGCGCCGAAGAACTGTCAAGCCGTTGCCGGATTGATCGTCAGTTGGCGCCTCAGTGAAACATATTTGAATTCGGAATTTAGTGTAGGTGTAGGTACCTACGGTAATAAACTGAATGTGATTTCCAATTTTGGTCGTTGTGTGGTCAAGGACATAAGTTAAATGTGGTTAATCGTCAATCAGGCCCTGCTTAGATGATGAAATTATCAATTGTGTATGTTGTACCAGACCAGTTCCAGACCCCAAGACATTGACAGAAAAGTAGGCGCCAGCAAGTGATAAGTTTGAAATCGGTACCAAATCGTTGGTCATCTCAGTCTCTGCCTTAAATAAAGTACCCAAATAAGGGAAGGAAAATATAATTAGGTAGATGATCATACTGTTAAAAAGGTGCAAGACGCGGGTTTCGTTATTACAAAACTAAAATGGAGTTGGGCGACTTGGGCGACTCTGCCTAGCAACATGTACATGTCCCGACATGTACATGTTGCTAGGCAGAGTGATGGCAGGTGGACTAAAACGCCTGGCATCCGTTGCGCGTTGACTCGTTGGATCGACGACATCCGGCAAATAGCGGGTCACAACTTGATGAGACTAACCCAGGACCGGGAGAAGTGACGTACTAGAGGAGAAGCCTATGCTCAGCAGTGGGCGATAAAGAGCTGATATGATGATGATGATGATAACGATGAATGTTAAAAAGAAGGTTTCCTTACACAGGAAACACATTTTCGTAACCCTAAAGCTAAGTAGATACAACCCGATCGAGCGCTAATAGCAGCCAATCATGCAGGGGTCGCATAACTCGAACACTTGTCGAACCAACGGGTCGCGCCAGTTTTTCAGGAGTCTACGTCGATGGGCCGTCGTATAAAAGCATTGTATTCTGGTAAAATACTCATTATTACGACAGCTCACAGACGGGACCGACATGACGACGATATTGGTAATTTGTTTAATTGTTCGAAAATGTGTGATAAGCTAATAAGTGATAAACTCAATCGTGATCTTGACACTAAGACGTTTTGTAAACTTTAACCTTTTAATAGTCTGTTAGTTGTTAAGAACAATGCCAAGGACTAGAGCTGTTCTTGTATTCCTCCCGGACCTCCCGTTTAAAAAAGATCAGTTATCAGTTGCAATAAATAACGCGGCAATGACATAGTCTATTAACAAATTGTAATATCCATAAAGAATTACCTTATTCAGATAGACTTTTTGTTAAAAATACCTAAAAAAAAAAGAAAACAAAAGTATTTCTTCAAAAATTACAAGTCACATAAAATTTTGTCTTGTTCTTACATCAGATACGCGTGGTTGAAATCTTTCGGGTTATTCAGGCCCACTGTGAACCGGCTCTAGTAAATGCTGGCTACATTCATAAAAACATAAGTAGCTAATCGAATATATTGCCTACTTAATTTTTTATCAGTCTGTAATGCTAATATAACATATCTAGGCTTTTCTAACTGGGAAGCGGTTTTTACTGACCATGCATGTTTTGTTGTTTTAGGTAAAAGTGGATATTCATACAAATCCCAATTCCGGAATGCTAGTTGTATAGATCGATCTTTCTCTAAGCACTTTAGTAGTGGCAATCTATTACGGTCAGAAACTCTAACATGTGGTACCCGCCATTGGATTTTATGGATATCAATTTGAACTTGATCATTTTCTTCAAGTACAACACTATTTAAAACTGAATTACTTCTGTTTAGTACAAGTTCATGCCTACAGTTGACTAAAATCTTATTATAATCTTCCGCGAAGCCAAGCACTTTATTCAGAGGTATTATAATGGAGAAATGACCTTGCTTTAGAATACTCCCGCTTAGATCCCAACCCCACAATGCAGCGTTCTTACTTTCTCCTTCATTCATTGAAATAAGAGATTTCATCGTTGTAGTAATCCCGCAATTTTTATTCCGGTCAATTTCAATCCCATTTAGTTCGTAACTTATATCTTTGAACAAAAATAATATGGGGTTATTTGTAAAATTTACATCTTTTGTTATTTTTTTCCCACCAGCATCTACTCGCCATACACTTGCATACCCTTCAATGTAAATGGAGCTTGCAGATGGTAATACATACACATCTTGTTGATTTATAGGTATCCTGATTTCGTCATTTTCCTTAAAGCTATGATTGTAGGGATTGTATGAATGGATGGTATAGCTTTCAATTGAATTATCTTGTTGTGGAATATCTGTGATATGCAACATCTTATTATAAGTATTTTATTTTATTTTAAACCCAAGAGAACGAAGAAATAACTTATTGCTCTTAGTAATTCTCTTGCTAGAATTTAATCGACTTGCTCCTTTGAAGACTGGGAGTTGAATATTCGATGGTATTCTTGTAATTCCGCTTTTATTGAAAACATACATAATGTATCACTTGATTTTGTAAGGTAAAATTATGTAAACGTATGCTTAACACCCGATTCTAGACACTGTTCGAGGTTGAATGTGATACGGTAGAAGATATCGTTTATTATAATATTGTTGTATTATGTTTTTGGTCTTATTAAACACATAAGTTTACTTATTTAATAATATTTCTGCCAGAATGAATTAAGAAATTTTAAACATAAATGCCCACAGTTAAATAAATGATTTTTTTGTATATTATCGTAATTATAGCGTATATTAGCTCCCATATATTTTATGAATTCCTTTGGAGGTTTTAAATTTCCGTAACTATCAAAATATTCAATATAATTTTTATTTTTTCCATAGGCTACCCAGTGAGTACCGTTATTTTCAGATGAATCTAAATTAATCACACCACATTCCATCGGTAATGGTTTTGGTGGTAATTCATCTCTCATGAATACACCACGAAAGTAAGGAATACTTTTCGAATGTTTTATTATATCGATATTACTCAATGCTCTATTGGGTAGCCTGCCATCTAGTTTTTTTTATTTGTAACATAAATTCCTAGTCCACCCTTGTAGGGTTTAAGATGCACTCCTTTTCCAATACATTTACCCTCCATTTTCATATTATGTCTCTTTAATTTAGCTAGTTGTCGTTTTGCTGATTTATAATGGTTAATAGCTTTTCTTATTCCCGCAACACCTCCTGCTAAACTTCCTGTAGCCGATAATCCTGCTAAAATTGGAATCAATGGTAGAAATCCGCCAGTTTTAGGTACTGGTATCACTCTGGGTAATTGTATAGGCAAGTCCGATGCTAATTCTTGAGCAGCAGCATACGCTAATTCCATTAGCATGTTCTTACATTTTGGCTTTAGATTACTGATATGTCTTTTAGTGTGTGAAACAAGATTATTAAAAGTTTTCTTTAAGCCAGCTCCAAATTTCTGATTGCTAAGTTTCTTCTTATTTTCGTTTTCAGAATTATTTCTCGTGCGTTTCATTTTTTATGAAATAGATTTAAATGTTGGATATGTCTGTACTGGTCTCTATAGTGTAGAGTTTGAAATACAAATGAGTGTACAAAACAGTGAAAGTAAATTTAAACCCGATTACAAACGATTTGTCTTATCAATCCAACTATTTTCACTCGGTGGAAGGCCGAGCCACTTAACATATACTTTATTTCCTTTACGTTTTAACACTCTTTCAACAAGATAAACTTGAGGATGCAAAGTTTTCTGAATTTCTTGCGCATAGAATGCTCCTAAAATAGGCCTACGCTTGGCGTCTTCTAGATAATATGTAGTGGGGTTAGTATTTCGAACATTAGTTATCTTAAATATTTCTGTTGACCAATTAGGGGTAAATCGTTTCTCGAAACATCCTTTATACTTGCTAACTCTTACAAAATCTCCAATACGAAACCTTTTGCAAACCGGGTTTTTCTTTGTTAGTAAATTCTTAATGTATCTTTGTAATACAACTCCTTTATTACTACGATTGATCGTGATCGGCGCTCTTCCCACCGTCCTATGAAAAGTATGATTATATTCTGAAACTTTCTGGTCAAGAGTTCCATCGACCCATTTATAATTACCCTTCAGACTAAACTCCTTATACAGCTTAGCTTTAAGAGTTCTTATAAGTCTTTCAACTATTGATGCCTTTTTGGTGGAAAATGTAGAGTAATGATTAATATTATATTTTTGAACAACTTTTCTGAAATTACTATTATAAAATTCATTACCCCTGTCTGTTTGTAAATTGATTGGTTTACGTCCTCTTGATAATAATGTTTCAAACATTTTGGATACGGTTTCTTTAGTCTTACGTTTGAGTGGAAATGCCCAAGCGTATTTTGAGAAACAGTCAATAATCACTAATATGTACTTATAACCAGCATTCAGTTTTGAAAAAGTCTGCATATCTATTAAATCTGCTTGCCAGAGGTCATCAATATCTCTTAAAATGACGCTTCTTCGAGGAAAATTCACCCTTGCATTTTTATGAATTTCATTTACGACGTCCGCTTTGCTCATAATGTTTATTAATATTATATTCAAATTCTTTGTTAGAAATATTCTTTTCAACTTTTGTTACTCGATTCATTAAAACCGAAATGTTTTTATCTATATTCATCACCTTTTTCATACAGGCATCGATTTTGTTTATTATTTCTGTATTTATTGTATTAGATAATATATTTTCCTCCTTTATACTTAATACTTTATTAAATTCTGCTTTACAATTATAAATATCATTGTTATTTGTCATGTCTAAGACACGTTTATTTATTCACTGAGCATTAACATAATATTTCAATTTATTTTATTGCTTTACAATACCGGCTTCCTTTAATTCTTCAATAATTGATATAATTTCATTATCATGGTTGGTGTTTCCAGCGTCTTTGGATGCAATCAAAAGTTTAAGCCTTTCAATTAATTCATTTGGATCATCCCAATAAATATAATCTGTGTTACTTTTATAATGTTTTAATGCAGGTAAGTTACCACCTGTTTTAATGTTAGTGTCAAGTAATTGTGAAAAGAGAGGTTTGATAATACTGCAATATTTTATACCTTTGTCTCCTTTTAATTTTCCGTTTGGATCAAAATCTCGTTTATGTGCGTTTGTACGGGTTAACATTTCTTTGTATTCAGTTTTATCTTTTTCAGTAACAAGACTGAGATTGGGTTTGTTTCGCATCAATAGTTCTTTCAACCCTGCGGTTAATTCAAATTTTTTGTTGTCTATAGTAATAACATATTGTTTTTCAGTATCGGAAGTCTTATTTACCAAAGACAAGTATACATCAGAATTACCCATCATCAACTTTTTATTCGTGCTACGAATCCCGAATGGTATATTGATGTCCTCATATAAATCAATCATGTCTTCTTTTTTTAGAGATAGAAGTGTATCATTATTTTGTTCTTGAGAAGTTTTATTACTAACATTAGAGTATTCATAATATTCTGAATGCTGATCAGGAGCAATTATCTCTTTGAAATTTTTGTATCCTATAGAATCATTTAAATTCTGAGATTTGTCACTCGTATCTGTACTTGTAGTCATGTTAATAGCTGGTTTAACAAAAGAACTTTGCATAACGAGGTTTTCTAATGGTTCAGTAATAGGTTTAAAAACTTTTTTAAATTAATATTATTTTCATGTTCTTCATTATTTATCTTCTTTATTTTGTTTTTTATGTTATCTACTGCTTTGATAAGTTGATCTTTTAAATGTGTATCCATTTCAGCAGTCTTGACACCAACCTTTTAATACGAGCACTCAGTTTCAAGTGAGCCTTCGTCAACATTTAAAACATTAAATAATGGGAAATTTAAAAGTAAATAAATGTATCAAACCCCTGTCTATATCGTCCTTTATCTAGTGTACAATCTTTATTAATTAATAAAAAGCTAAAACAATCATCCCATATAATTGAACAAAGTTCTTTAAATTTTATCCAATCCATATCGGTGTTTACATGTTCATTGTATATATGTTTTAAGTTAGTATCATCTTGTTTAAAAACAATTAAGAGATTCACATTGTCTCTTAACAGTTGCTTCGGAATTTTGGAGTAAGTTTGCGATAAATAAAAACAATCAATTTGTCGATGTCTTCCCATAGCAAAGTAATTCCTAATGTTCACTTGATTTTCACATACAACATCATCGAAAATCATGATTGAATTGGTCATAGCATCATTTGGATGGATAACGTCTTTATTGTCATTAAATATTAAAAAGTTAGCATCTGGAATTTTCTCCATAATTAGTTGGAGGTAGCGATATTTTGGCTGAAAAGCGGTCTTTGAATACAAATAGATATTTTTAAACTTTAGACCATTTTCATGTAATAATAAATTTAATATTACATTAGTTTTACCACAGTTTGAAGGTCCACATATTATACAGCGGATTGTATTAGGTAATAATGTACTATGTCTTGTATTTTTATGCACGTCATTTTCAACGATTATATTATTTACTTCCAGAGTTTGGGTATGCTTAATGAATTTCATTGTTATTATGAAAAAAATATGATATCTCAACGCTTTTTATAGGATATGTCTTAACATAAATAAAACAATTGATTAACAGAGTAAATAAATTTATTAAATTTCTGGAGATTATTACAGATAGGTACAAAAAAAAACAAACAAAAACAAATTTTTGTATCACATTATTATATAATTTAAAATATAGTCTTACAGTGCCCCCATGGTAATGTTTGTATATTGTCAGGCAATATCTGCCTTTTATCATCGTTGCAGTTTAAAACTACTTTATCAACTTGCTGTGAATATAAAACATGTTTGATTGATCGAATCATATTCATATTATGGGTATACACTTTTTTTGTTTGCAAAACTTTGTCAAAATGTTTAATTCTTAATTTATTCGTTATAGGTTTTGTGACACCTTTTGCTTTCGTTATTGTCTTCTTTACATTTTTTAAACAGTACAGTTTTGCTCTTAATCCAATAAATTCAGTAATTACCGTACCACCAAATTCATCTTTAAATAAACCAGGTACTTTAGCATTTAGTTTAGGTATACCATAAGGGTTATTGTGGTCATAATTACTAGTATCATATTTTGATATGTTTTTATTTAGATCATTGTAAAAGTCATCAGTAATAATGTTATAAAGAAGGCTATCAGTATCAGTATAACAGAGTTTCACGTTTTCTTTGTACGTTTTTTTAATGAAATTATAATGAAATTGATATAAATGTGTTTTTGCCAATTCTAAAACTGTAAATCCAATATAAATCGGGCGGTCTAAACAAATTTTTTCAGGACTTAATTGAACAGCCACAAAGTTTTCATTAAATATGGATACATTCTTTACATTAGGTTTTAATAATATTTTTTCTGCACCTAAGTGTTTGTTTGTTTTATTGTCATTGTCTTTCCATTTTATTGCTAATTGAACATGTAAATGTTTTCGCTTATTTTCAATTGTTTTTCCAAATATAGCATTATTTAATAGTTTAAAAAAGTCTTTTTCAAATGAAGTAGAAGCTTCTTGTCGTAATCGAGTATTTAGATCAATATATTTTTGTAAGAAGTTAGACTGTCTAAAACGTAGAATGCGATGTATTTTCTGTAACACTAACCCGTTCTTTAAACATTCCTTCAAATGTACGAAATGAATGATATAGTTGTATTTGTCATATAAATTTGCAATTAACTTTTCTGACTTCCCACCTGGGGGAACAAACCTTTCAGGTGCAAAAGGCAAATCGGCATGCAGATCGTGTAAATGATCAGGATAACTCATGTCAACTTCTAAAATGTATCCATGTTCACCGTTTTCTGGTATAGTCAGTATGTCAAAATTTCTAACCCGATCTAAAGTTAAAAACTCAAAGTCTGATACAGGTAATTTTTGTCTCATAGCATAACCATAGAGATTGTTACAATCCAGATACATCAAATATGAGGTGGGTCTAGAAGTATCAAAATCAGGGGTGTATTTATTGTTTGCTTTTGAATTCCGAAGAGAACACTGGGCTAATCCACCACGTATCCCTCTTTCTATCATCTGATATACTTCTAAGTCGTGTATTAACTGTAATTTTACGTCTGTAAACAAAAGCATAGCATCCCAACTTAAATTAGGTGCAGATACATAATAGGCTGGGTCTAGATTATAATGCTTCAAACTTGTATTTCTAAAATGTTCAAACACATCGCTTAACAACAAGACGTCACATTTTAAGTATAAATCAGTATATTCCCCTAAAGTCATTATATTAAAAGCTGACCACACAGTTTCGGCATGATTATAATCAATATCTGAGATGTGTTTAGATTTTAGAGTATTATAAAACATTTCTTTTGTCGGTAGTTTATTGTCTTCATATTTCAACCAGGAATCAATGTAATCATAGGGATAAACACCTTTACGTGTTAATAACTGAAAGTGGTGGGTATCAGTAAATTCTTTAGACAAGTTAACAAAATCCTCTTTATTCAAACTTTTGGTTAACTCAAATAAACTGGAACTAAGAAATTGAAAAGAATCGATAAACTTTATTTCAATTGGTTTGGCGCTCGATTTGTTAGTAGAATATATAGTTTTTGTTATGCTTGAATATTTTTCCTTGGACTGTGGCATTATTTTGATAGACCCGGGGTACTTTGCAAGTTCTTCTATAAATAAATGACTATCATACCCCGTCAAATTATGTAAGACAACTGGTATAAAGGAACAGATTCTGTATTTCAAATTGCAAAGTGAATGAGCTGCACCTCTGTACTCTGATGTAATGTGATCGTGATCACGGACTTTGTCACCAAATAAAAACTGCTTACAAATATGACAGTGTGTAGCATTCTCATAATTACACTTTTCTTTATATGTTAATGGATTCATAGGATTATTTTTAATTAGTATGTTGTGAATTTCATGAATATCGTTTATTAACCATTCAACAAAAACTTTTACACAATCTTCACCTCTGTAAGAAACATATTTATTCAAACTTGCATCGTGCGAGCAGCATATGTAATAACCGAAACATGTCGGGACATGCTTTTTTAGGTTTTGCGTATTTTTACTACTGTCTGAATTACAATTAATTAACATACTTTCAAAATCAGCGTATATAATAAAATTGATTTTTTGTTTACGTTCGAAGTTCTTAAATTGAATGACAGTATTTTCATTAGGTAAAACTGTTACAATTTCGGAACAATGGTGTGTTTTAAATTTATTATCGCTTTTAAAAAATTGCAAACATGAGTCACAGAAATGCATGTGGCCTCTATGTAAAGTTACTTGTCTTCTAACTAATCGTACCAGGTCTTTAATTAAACAGTAATGTCCTTTACCAACGACTTCAATATATAATAGATTAAAATGATTATTTTTCTTTGATTTGGATCTATATAGAGGACCTGTTACTGCATACTTATTATCCAATCCATATATACAAATGCTTATATCAGGGTTATTTTTTTCAAATAACTGTATATCGCTGACTGATAATGGGAATGACATTCCATCGATATTTAAAACATCTGAATAGTGCGGGTATGATTTAGTTCGACACACATTATTCTTTGCAGGATATAGACCAGCCAGTATACTCCATAAAAAGCAACAATTATCGTTGTTTTGAATATTAATGCAGCTTTTAGTATTTTTGACACTTGGGGGTAAAGGTATGTAAGTACCTCCTCGCATCGGACAATACTTGTTTACGTTAACTTCTAAATGACTTATTGCGACAAAAGACCAGCCTGATTCACGGTGCTCAAATTCTATAACTTTATTTTTTAAATGTTCAATCGTATTTTCAAACAGTTCATTGATATTTGTGTTTTCATAAATAACATCATATTTTGTATTGAATGACTTTAACTGTTGTTTGCCTGAATGAGGTAATGTAAAGTAAACGAAAAGCTCATAGTTTATTTTGATACTTTTATGTTCCCGTAATGACATTTCTACAACTTTCATAATGTTACTTTTGATATCACACAAAAACGTCTCAGGAGTTACGTATTCATTTTGTGTTGCATTCAGACGATAGGTGACTATTCTGTTTTTAAAGGCTGTTGCTATAATTTCAATATTATTCAAATCAGTTTTCAATATGCAATTCGATTTATGTAAATTAGTTCTCAAATGGGCATTGTATTCATTCTTAGGCAATTTAATTTGACATTTGTCACATTTCATTAAAATAGTTCTGGATAACGGACGGTTACGTGATCCCACTGTAAACAAAATAACACACTTTATAGATATCATTTTATTCCAAATTAGTACTACAATAGATATACATTTATAATTAATTAAAGTATGTATTATATAATACTTATATTCCATTTCATAACATAGGTAATGTAATTCAAAATGAATATGGGTAAAAAACATTATTAATAGATGTCAACAAATAAATGAGGGCTCACATCTGTGCTATTACTTTTACGTTGTGTTCAGGATAGTTGGATCCACGCATAGTTCAATCTATGCAATTGGTCCCATATTTTACAAAAAGGAATAATTCTATGTACGAAAAAGAAATAAATTCACTCTAACACGTTTGAACATTTAGTTAAAATTATTCACAGAACGTAAAAGGAATACCACAAATATCAGCTCGTTATTTATTAGTCATTTATTTATAATCCTCGTATTTTATTACAGATGCACTAATAAGTGTGGTAATAAGAGATATATACGATGGCTTAAATTGATCAATAATAATTGCTAACAAATGACGGTGCACATGTTCGGTATTCCTTTCGCGTTGCGTGAATAAAATTAGCCAAGTGTCTCCAAGCTTCAGTATTATCATCGGTTCGGTTTTTAATATTTACTACAGCATGACGCCATCGATTTACTGGTGTCACCTTTTCAATATCATCGCATTTATACACTTTGACCTCAACAAAGTGGGTGCCCTTTATCAGGATTTGTCTGACGAGCAAAACCGTTCGCAAGTCGTCGTGAAATGTACGATAATAATTTACCCTCCCCTGCAGGTTGGTTCGCTTCTAATCCCTCGTCATCGCTATCGGCACCGAATAGTTCCGCTGCAGTGCCGTGCCGCGGCTTCACAGGAGCTATTCTGACCCTCTTGCTCGAGCTTGCTGACGATGTCGATGGCTTGGATTTTTCTTTTTTCGACCGCGTCAGCCTTCGGTGGTAGCGGTGGCGGTGCTGGCAAATCTTCCTCAGTGGAGGATGAGAGATACGAATCGGTATGGGACGAACGTTTTGACCTGGAAATAAAAATAAGTTACTATTAAAATATTATTAATTTATAATCTGCGTTAGAATACTACGTAAAGGCTATTTTATGGTTTTGAGAACACACAACTATCTAATATTTATGTATACACCTACCTCTTGCTCGAGCTCGTCGATGTCGGCGGCTTGGATTTTTCTTTTTGTCGATCACGTCAACCTTCGGCGGTGGCGGCGGCGGTGCCGACGAATCTTCCTCCGTGGAGGATGAGAGATATAAATCTTCAGCGTGGGACGAGGGTTTTGACCTGGAAATAAAATAAATAATGTGCTATTAAAATAATTCATTTATAATTATAATTCTCCATTACTCTAACGTTGTTTTATTTGAATAATGATTAATTATTTTTACGAGTTTGTTACTTTGCGAATATAAATAAATAAATAATATAGGATATTCTTACTAAGTCCTACAGTAAGTTTGCGTTGCGAGTACTCGCATAATAACACATAGAAAACAACCATGACTCGGGAACAAATATATGTGTTCATCACACAAACCCTTACTGAGATTCGACCCAGAAGCCCCTGGCTTAGTAGCTAGTCACTAACCAGTAGGTCAGATAAGTCGTCAAAATTATATAAGCAACATTACAATATACATTTATTCACACTTACATTGTATGATGATGATGTCCTTGTAGCTTCAGTAGAGAGAACAGTGGGTTTTCCTTGCTTCCTGTGTAGCGGAATGAATCAAGAGGATCGATCTGAGGAGCTTAAGTAGTGAAAATTCACGTGGAGCTAACGCAATACCTATATGAAATTTGTCAACGTGATTGAAAAACGCAACTCAGCACTTAGTCGGTGGAAACAATCATCGATTGCAAATCCCACAACGCAGCAAAATCAGATCACCGTGTATAATATAAAACAAATACGTGAAGGTACTTACCATATATTTTTTTTATTCATTAAATTCATTTTATGGTTTTAATCTTAGAAAAACAGACAATGTCGCGATCGGAGCTAGTATATTTTATTTGCTTTAGTGCATTATTGCTAACATCGTAAATCCAATCGTATCTCAATACAATGTGATGTCATTTTTTTTAAACGTTTGATTTTGAACTCTAATAACACAATAATTTCAGATATAAACCCCCGAAAATAAGTGAAAATATTATTTACTCTTATATATTCAACGCGATTAGTTCTACGGAAAATATGTCGGTAAGTATTTTTTTAGAGTGAGTGTTTGTATTATTATTATAAAATAATTTCAAATTATAATGGTTACATTACTCATACGTAATTGATATAAAATAATAATTAAGTAAATACAATTTTTAATGTATGTGTCTGCTTAGCGCTAAGTCCACCTGTAGTCACCTACTTCGTTAATTTCATCGGATTTCTCTGTAACTTATGTTTTTTTTTTTGTGTGCAATAAAATATTTTATTATTAATGTAACTTATTTCAAGTTTTCATTTAATTAAAAGTTAATACTCGTAGTTAACATTAAACTAATAACTTAATTATTAATTACAGGATACATCAGAACACCTATTCAACTTCGTTCCTTTGGCATCATCCCAAACTCAAAGTCAGAGTGAACGGGAGTCAGGGGTGAGACGTCTGTCCTTGGGGGTCAAGAGGAAGGCAACACCCGTTTACTCGTTTATCAAAAAACCACATCGGAATGGAGGTACAAAAGTCATCAAAATAGAAATTTACGACAGTAACAAATTGAATGAGAACTTTGAACATATATGTAAATGTAATGCCGAGCTGTGTGCCCAATATGTAGTGAAAAATACGTTATTAGACCAAGTTTACGAATTAACGCGTAGAGTAATTGACAAGATAGACGAAGGTTTGTCCTCAGATACGCCACATGGGTACACCATCGAATAAGGGTACAATTTAATGTGATTGTGTAATATGAACATAGTTCTTAAGTTAATAAACATTATAAAAGTACACGTAATTTCATTTAACTATATCCAACTTTTACCTCAATGTTAATTACCTAGAGTAGGTACATAAAACTATAAAATAATATCTTATTAAGAGAACAGTACCTAACTCATCAGTACGAAATCAAAATCATTACTCATATCGGGTAGACATTTCTATTTAGAGATTTCAGATTACATACCTCAATGTATACAAAAACTCGATTATAGTTATACGTGTTAATTACCTACTAATATTCTAAATATCCCCCTCTTAAATACATGACTTCCTTAATTGATGTAAAATTAGCACATATTTGAATAGGTAGGTAAAACGAGTCAACTAGATGTACCTAGTACAATATTGCCTACTTAATTTTTTCAGACGTGTTCACTAACTGCGAATAATGAACATAAATAACAACATTAGCAACTCATAGGTATTTTTTGTGTAAGATATTTCAAGTCGGACATAAAATGTTATTGTTTACTGGTACATAACATAGTTAAAACAGTTACAAATATCTGGAATTTTTTTATTGTGTAAAAACTATTATCTTTACAAATATTATAAATAGTTAATAAATGATTATATTAAGAGTTTTGAATGATTCACGGTTATTTTCATTAGGCTTATATCGGGAGCTCGACAAAAATCAAAAAGGTAATCACGGTCTATATCCCGGTCAATATAAGCCAAATGATTATATTTTTAATTTACAGACTGCGTTAACTCTGACGCTACTAGCGGCCACAGTTTCAAGCGGCGTTGTTCCTGTTGCGCCTGCAGCGGCCGTCGCAGTGGTACGTGTTATCAATTCACCACCTCACCTTATCACCTTTACGCATCAATTCGACCTTAACACTCATTTCCCATTTACAGGATAACCATCCGCGGTACGCCTTCGATTACGCAGTCAATGACCACCTAACGAAAGACAACAAGGCGCAATGGGAGGTGCGGGACGGCGACGCAGTCAAGGGCTCGTACTCGCTCGTGGAGCCCGACGGCAGCCTGCGAGTCGTCGACTACAAAGCCAACCCGCAGACCGGCTTCAACGCGGTCGTCAAGCGACTGGGCCCCAACGTCCACCCGTCCAAGGCAGCTATCATAGCACCAATAGCGAAAGTACCAATAGCACAAGGAGTAATAGCGCCGTTAGCCCCTATCGCGAAGATACCGCTTACCCCAATCAAACCATTGCCTTTAATCGCGCCTTTGAACTACGGCTTCGGTCCAGCTCCTCTAGCGATCGGCTTACCCAAGCCTGCCACGCTTGGACAGTGGAGTCTCCCATGGGACCCGCTAACGCACTCTTTCGGAGGCTGGGTGCCACTTAGCGGACCCCTGTTGCCTCTATCCCTAGGCCCGGGACCATACGCGACCATTCACAGCAAGAAAATCGTCAATGGGAAACTCATTAAATGGACCACGGGTCCGATCTCCTTAGCGGGCAGAACGCTTGTATTGAAGCATAAGAAACTTTAAGTCATATAGAAATGAATAGAAACTTCTAGAATGTAAGAAATGGTAGTGTAGTGATATGTTGTAAATATTATTATACGCTACTGTATGAGGTCTGTGAGTTGAAACGTTACTAGTCTATTTTATTACTGTTACGTGATGTACACGGAGCTATTATTTTATATACGATTATACGTGTTTTATACGTGTAAAATAAAGCATTTTAACTACGTGTTGGACTAATTTATTCCCCTTCCTAAAACATTACAAGCAATTGAATTTGATGAAAAGACATCCTCAATAGATTTTACCTAAAACTACCCAGAATCGATGATTGCTTGTTATGTGTTGTTTATGAGCATTTTCAGAATTTGGGACCTCCCAATTAGCGTAAGTTGTTAACAAAAATTAACTCACTGTCAGTTTCGTATCTTTGGTATATGGTAAAGAACTACGCACTGCACGCGCTTCAATAGGGACCTTATACGGTGTTGCGAATCTTTCCTTGGGGATCATCTATAAATTACGTCACACTAAAAATCATGATTTTTGACCCCTCCCCTCCTTGTCACAGCTGGTCACATCTGTGAGACTCCCCCCTCCCTAGTGTGACGTCACATACTTATTTTGCAAATTTACACGTAAATATTATTGAATCAAAACAGCGGTTAGAAATCAATCTTTTTTCCATTTATGTATTTAAATTACATATATAGAATGACCTGTGTGGTGACAGGTTAAGAATTTCACCACCCCCTTTCTTCCCGTGGGTGTCGTAGAAGGCGACTATGGGATATGGGTTAAATTGTGGCGTAGGCGAGAGGCTGGCAACCTGTCACTGCATTGTCACAGTTTCGTTTTCTTTCAACCCCTTATTTGCCAAGAGTGGCACTGAAGCTTTAGTAGTTTCATGTGTTCTGCCTACCCCTTTATGGGATACAGGCGTGATTGTATGTATGTATGTATGTATATAGAATATCTCCTACTTTCGGTTTTTCATCCGGTTACCGAACATTCTGTATTTGTATATGTTTAAGAGGTTTTCATAAAGTTTCACGAAATTTAGGACCCCTCCCACCCTCTTGTCACACATTGCAACACTTCGTCGAACCCCTCCCTCCCCCTTAACGAGTGACGTAATTTATGGATGAGCCCTTGTCAATATTGCGTGTCTGACAAGCTCGTTTTTATAGTAAGGGGCTAAAGCTACCAAATACACCTTCGTACAAAAACCGCACTATTGCGTATCTAAGTATGTATATTCTGAATACGAGTTTTTCAGGATATTAACCAGACTCACGAAAAAGGAATGTAGCATACAAGAGGCGTGTTGACGCGCCCCTATTACCTGAAATCACGTAATTTTATAACATAATAAAATGTCTAAGGCTGTAAACTTTCAAACTAAAATTTCAATATAAAATACATATACTTCAACTATTGGTTTGTTACATTAATATTTTTAAACAATGTCAAATAATAATGTAAAAAATAAATATTTTGATACTTTTAATCGGGTGGGTGGTTTTTAATTAAGTGGGTGCTAAAACGCAAACGCCCGAGGGGTCGGCCCGGAAAGAGATGGCGGGATGACCTGGACTCCTTTCTCAACAACTGGACGGATGCTGCACTTAATCGGGAGGATTGGAAATCTAGGGGAGAGGCCTTTGCCCAGCAGTGGGACATTCTATAGGCTATTTAAAAAAAATTGTTTTAATCATAAACCTCGACTCATTTTCCCGCAAGGCAGTATATTGGGTCCCACGCTCTTCATATTATATGTGAATGACATAGCTAACTTAAATTTGGGTCAGGCTGACGTGATATGCTACGCAGACGACACTGCTATTTTATTCCATGAAGACACCTGGAGTAAAGCTGTAAAATCTGCCGAGGAGGGAATGGCAGTGGTAGCAAATCGGCTTCAGCACAATTTACTGACCTTGAATGTTGACAAAACGAAGTTTGTATGCTTTCACAAATCCAAAGCTTCCGCGCCTGCCAATTTGCCAAATATTGTGATACATAGATGTTTTTCCTTCGGAACCCCAATCCCAAACTGCTCTTGTGACTATATTAAGCGAACCTCAACCATAAAATACCTTGGCGTTACATTTGACGAAAAACTTGACTTTCAACAACACATTCATCTTACTGCCAATCGAATACGAGTAGTATATATTTGGGAAGTTTAAACCACTTTCATTTCGTTCGAGCGATTCTCGCTCAAACTCATTCCAGTGGTCTAAACTCCCAAATACATCCTAACCCTCAAATATCTGGGCAAGAATTGTATCATCATCGTTAGGAAGTTTAAACCACATCGATATCGTTTTGCTATAATAATCGCGTTTGCATGATCATGTTAGCCATACCGTTGGGAAGTTTAAAATCACTTCATACCGTTCGAGCGTTTCGCGATCGAAATCGTTCCAGTGCTTACAAACTCATATATCCGGGCTCTCAAACATCGGGCTAAGATTTTTTCTATGTTACATACTATTCAAATTACTTGTCGTCTCTTGAAACAAAGGTGTTTTGAGAGCACTTTATTTGAATCTTCAGTGAATATCAGTTATAAGAACACGTTATAAAATGTATGTTTCTTGAAAAAAGATGCAAAAGCTTAACGCAACTCACTCTCTGAGGTGGCCAGTCCCAGAGTGCGAGTCTCTTCCAAGCGAATGCTCGGTTGACTATGGCGTTTTCACACAACATGTCTGATCAACTCGTCAGCGTCACAGAACATGAATGGACCTCCAAGGTGCTCAACCCCGGCGTAAGGCCGCATTTTACGTGCATCATTTAAGTACAATCCTCTTCAGGCATGGAAATCCATATATATCGACCGCGTATATACAGAGTTTCCCTAAGTATCTGATTCAACATTGCACACAAGTCGGTTGGCCAATTCCGAAAAGTGTGAACGTTGGAGTCCCCGGTCGTCGAGACTCATCAACGTCGTCTATAAGGCGTTTATTTATACGAAGTAACATCAAAAACTTTGATAGTGCGATGTAGACCTATCGTTTATAATAAACGAAGTAAATACCACCTTTTGATTAACAATTGTGGACTTTGTAATTAAACAGTAAAAGTCTGAAACGGCAGAAAATACACTATAGTCTTATTTAGCTATGTCAAGGGGGAATGTAATCAGATCATATTTATTATCATTGATGTTTTACTGCAAGTGCGGCCTCTATTAGTGAGGGATGGTACTAACTAGCTACTTCGTTAATTAGATGCTTCTAAGGCATCGTGTTATCCAATATATTATTATGCTAGGTTGCGCTAATTTCCATAGATGTCGTTCACTATCGTTTCCATAGTAAGGAGCTTCCCTTCAATGGTTCGAACTAAAAAATCTCATGGGTTCATTTAGTTAAGCACTCAACAAAAGGAGCCTATTTGAGCAAAACAATTATTTCATAATGACTTCGAACTATGTATGTTTATTGGAACAAGAGTTTTAGACTGTTTGTATTAGGAGGATAAATACTTAATAGATGCACATAAATATATTGTAACGTCATTATATATTTGCTCAATTATTACTTTTAATAGCAATAGTCTAAAGTCTTATTTAAAAAATATGGATATTTTTATCTGATATAAACATTTTCATTCATTCATTTAAAGACGAAGAGAAAAATAATAATAAGCACTTCACAGAAATGTTGGCCATTTTTGAGATTCAAACCCAGGACCATCCATTTTATAGGTACTGTTAAGTACTGCTACTTAGCCGATCATCAAGGTTCGTGTTGCGAAAATGCAACGTCATATCCATATGTTATTCTAATTAGGTATTCTGCATTGATTGTACTAATTGTTAAAAACAACATCTAACATTTCGTAATTTCGAAACGGATGTAAATTGTTATAGGATACTTGCGTTAGCATAGTATTGGCATAAATATAGGGTTGCCGCCGGCACGTATTTGGTGATTTATGATTATTGGTGATATGATAAAGTAACATTATCATAACCGGGATAAACACCTTAATCTCTTTATTCACTGTTTTGGATGTTTCATCAGCGCAAAACATACGTTTTAAAACCAATGTTTTCTTGTTAGGTGTTTAACTTATTCTAAGTACACTAAAATAATATGTTTGAATATTGGCTTTTAAACCAAATTGAGAATAACTACAAAAATAATTTAGTAGTATAAATTACTTTAGCAACATGTTATCTTGCCGCTATGGAGTGATTTCTTGAATAAGATTACCTACACCTAAGATACCACTATCACTTAATCACTTAATAAGTTTGCCTCGATTTTGCATTTTAAACACCGTAGTATATTAAGTTAGTCATACAAATGGCTTACATGCATTTATTACGAGTACTAGTAAAATGAGGACTGTGACACCCCTGATTCGTTTAGTAAAATCATCAATAAGTTGCTATTAATAAACCATCATTCTAATTGTTTATTCCTTTGCTACTTTGCTCTTTACAGTGCACATTACGTACTCATACGTCTTATAAATAATAAGTTCGAACCACCGTCATTTCTACATATAACATGTAAGTAAGTGTTGTATTTTGTCTTTTTATAAATTATAATACTCGTTGCTCATGTGCAAGGTTTAAAATGATTTTTTTAATTTACTTTTAGGTCGGACTCCGAGTTTGAAACTATTGTACCCCTAAATAACAAGACTGGAGGTGCGAAAGCGAAAAAACCGGTGCAGAAAAGAAAGTCCGATGCTGCTAATAGGTAAAAAGATATGACACCTGCACGTACCTACTTACATATTGTATGCGTTGCATACGTAAATTGTTTTTGATTATTACGTTTTATTTTACCTACTTACATTATGAATTTAAATTTACAAATTGTTAAAATATTTTCAGGTCCGATTCAGAACGAGAGTGGGAAGAAATTGACGCGGGGACCAAGAAGGTGAAGAAGCCTCGCCAGGCGAAATCTCCTAGGTATGTTACACATTTAAAATATGCATCTATTCGATTATTATAATTGTGACACCCACCTATGTTGTAATCTGAAAAATATTTTTTGTTGCCTTGTTTTGCATTACTTATATTTTATTGTATTATTTACAGGACTACTAGTGGAGCGTCTAAGAAAAAGACTGCCAGCAACCCCTTCGACGTCTTCGAGCTATTTCCTAATGACGAGGCATTTGCAAAAAATTGCCCTACACCAGACCAGCTACGCTCGTCTATAACTCAACGCGTGGCTGATGGATTGACTCGGCGTGCTGCTGATCTTGAGGGGGAGTTTTTCTTGGAGCTGCGAGTATACAACACCGCCGATATACGCAGTGAGTTAGCGGAGCATAAGTGGAAAAAGGCCCTTCTGGCAGTTAAAGCGCAAATAAATAACGATACTCCTCAGTGGGAATATCTACAAAAACTCACAAAGCATTTAAGAACTCTTTTTGACGATGCTGAAGTTACATTTTTTCACAACAAAAAAGGTTAAAAATTCAGCATTGTCAAAAATAATTTTTAAGTGTATATTTTGAACTGTATTCGGATACCACACATATACATATAGGTACTTACTTTAGTTAGATAAATACTTATTTTACTGTTTTATACGCGAATTTAGTTAGGTGGAACTAAAATGCCTTTTTGCTCTGCCTGTTCAATCCAAGTTCTGAAAAATAAATGGGTTGGTCATTTGAGAAGTACTAAACACAAAAATAATTCTTTAGTGGCAGTAACTGATGGCGTAATTGAGATTTCGTCTGCCTTTCAGGGTCGTATATCATCTTATAGAGTTTTCGGATCTGAAGAGCTAGAATTTGCTATACCTGAACAGTTTTTAGATAATTTAACATCGAAACTAGAAAATATTATAAAACAGTGTTTGATAAAGCACGTGTGTTTAAAAATCAATTTCGAGTATTTTGGAAACTTTCTTTTATTTAAGAACAACCGGCAGGAAACAAAGTCGTTTACGACAAAAAACTTCACAGTACATCAAAACTATACATTTTCTGAGTTATACCAAAAAGTTATAAACGACATAAAAAATAACATTGAAAATTTTGAGCAGCGCGATAGTGGATGGACTTTCTTATCTAATTTATATTTAGAGGTTAATGTTAACAAATACCAGCCTCTGAAAGGATCTTCTTACATAGATTTACCTAAGTCTATTAAAAACAAGAAAGCTTGTATTAACATACAGAATAAAGATGAATATTGTTTTCTGTGGAGTATTGTTGCTGCGCTTTATCCCTCAAAAAATCACAAAGAGCGTACGGCCTCATACCCCTACTTTAAAGACGTGTTGAATATTGATGGTCTCAGTTTTCCCATAACTTTCTCTGATATTGGTATGTTTGAGCATAAAAATGTGGGTTTAAGTATTAATGTGTATTCTTTAATGGATAATCGTACAGTGGCAGGACCTATTTATAGATCTCAATATAAAAGGAGTAAGAAAATTAATTTACTTTTAATAGAGAAAGGAAATAAATCGCACTACGTTTTAATAAATAATTTGTCTCGATTGGTTCGTTCCCAAATAACCAAACATCATGGTAAACTTTACTTTTGTGAAGATTGCCTCTTATTTTTTCCTTCCCTAGACAAGTTTGAAAGTCACTCCTGTAGTGGAATCGCCACTGTACTCCCGGAAAGAGGTACATATCTACAATTTAAACATTATGAACGTCACTATAATGTTCCTTTTGTAGTTTATTGTGACTTTGAAACAATTCTTAGGCCATTTCAATCATGTGAGCCTGAAAAGGAACCTCAGGGAAGTTTCACTGTAAATAAACAAATGCATATACCCGCAGCTTTTGCCTATAACATAGTCTGCTCTTATGATCAACGCTTAAATAGATTTATTCAATACAGAGGACCCGACTGTGTTTCTAAATTTTTAAAATATTTATACAGACATGTTGAAGATATTTATAAAATATTGCGTGAAGAAGTGCCTATGATTTTCACAGAAACAAATGCTTTAGCCCACAAAAATGCTCAGACATGCCACATTTGCCTGACTGCTTTATTTGGCGACAAAGTAAGAGATCACTGCCACTTAACTGGTGTTTATCGTGGGGCCGCTCATCAATACTGTAACTTACGTTATAGTGTTCCCAAATTTATTCCTGTTTTCTTTCATAACTTAGCAGGATATGATGCGCACTTGTTTATAAAGGAGTTATGCGAGGATGTAGGTTCAAAGGTGCAAATAATTGCGAAGAACAAGGAAAACTATATATCCTTCAGTAAGTTTTTAAAGATGCCTGACGATCAGTATGTGCGGATACGATTTGTAGATTCGTTTAAATTCCTAGATACAAGTTTAGAAAAATTAGCGAAGGGACTTGCTAAGGCAGACTTTTCTCACTTACGATTGTTTTTTCCTGATGAAATCAAATTTGACCTATTGACTAGAAAAGGTGTTTATCCTTATGACTATATAACATGTTGGGACACGTTTGCCGAGACTGAATTACCTTCGCAGGATTTATTTTATAACTCGTTAACTTCGGAGAACATAAGTGATGAGGATTATGTGCATGCGCAAACTGTATGGAATACATTTAATATAAAAAATCTTGGTCAATATACGGATCTTTACCTTCAGACCGACGTTTTACTTTTATCAGACATCTTTGAAAATTTTCGGCGAAATTGTATGGTTAGTTATCGACTAGATCCTGCGTTCTATTTAACCTCCCTAGTCTTTCATTCGATGCAATGTTACTAATGACTGGTATTAAATTAGAGCTAATATCAGACCTAGAAATCATTCGCTTTATTCAAAAAGGGATTCGAGGAGGGATTTGTATGTGTTCAACTAGACATTCCATTGCAAATAATCAGTATATGAAAACCTACGATAACAAATCACCTGATTCGTTTCTCATATACATAGATTGTAATAATTTGTACGGGTATGCAATGTCACAACCGCTGCCTGTGTCAGATTTTCGTTTTTTGGATGACTTTGAAATTTCACACCTAGATATTACATCGGTTTCAGACGACGCGGAATTTGGGTATATACTTGAGGTTGACTTGCTATATCCGCAATATTTACATCATGATCACAACGACTATCCTTTTTGCGCAGAAAAGTTTGTTCCTCCGGGAGGAAAAAATACAAAATTAATTCCAAATTTGTTCGATAAATATGAGTACGTAATTCATTACGAGCATCTAAAAACATGCCTCAAAAACGGTTTGGTTATTAAGAAAATACATCGTGTACTCACTTTTAAACAAAATTCTTTTTAAAGAAATACATAGACTTAAATACAGAGTTGCGGAAAAATGCGAAAACCCAATTTCAACAGGACCTATTTAAACTAATGAACAATTCGATATTCGGAAAAACTCTTGAGGATTGTGAACGACGCGTTGACGTAAAACTGGTCAACCAGTGGTATGACGAACGAAACAGCACTAAAAAGGTTACTTGTGGCGGTACTTTAATAGCAAGACCCAATTTTCATAGCGCCACAGTGCTCACTGACAACTTGGTAGCCATTCAAATGAAGCCAGAAAGAGTTGTATTGGATAAACCCATTTACATAGGATTCTCGGTATTAGAACTATCCAAAAACCATATGTACAAATTTCACTACTCGGTAATAAAACCCCACTATAGTGATCGCGTTCGCCTCTGTTATTCTGATACTGACAGTTTCATTTATGAAATTAAAACTAGAGACTTTTACCAAGACTTAAGGACACATTTCTTAGATTTCTTTGATACGAGTAATTACAGTCCTTTAAATGATTTCCAGATTCCTTTGCGTAATAAAAAGATTCCGGGACTATTCAAAGATGAGCTAGAAGGATCACTTATAACAGAGTTTGTAGGATTGCGGTCTAAGCTGTATTGTATAACTAGTACACACCCGAAAAAGGGCTTTGTAAAAAAAGCAAAAGGTACTAAGGCTGGTGCCATCAAAGATTTGACACTGGAAAATTACAAAGACGTACTTTTAAACGATAAAATCATTCGAAAAAAGAATATTTTGTTTAAAACTATCAAACATGACATCTTCACTCAAACGGTAAACAAAGTTGCTTTATGTAATAAAGATGATAAACGAATTATTTTATCAGACAAAGTTTCAACTATGGCATGGGGTAATAGTTCTTTTTTGTAGATCCGAAACAAATAATGGAAAAGTTGTAACTAAAAGTAAGTGCTGAATATTATATGTTGTAGCGAATTTCAATGTACTATTTCAATTGTATTTACCGTGAAAGTGTTTCAAACTGTTATTAAACTTAGTTAACACAGTTAATCATGAAAAAAATTACACTTTATTTTAGCAGGATGAGGGATATCCACTTATACTCTGCTAACTCACTGCATTGGAAAATAAATATATATATATATATAATAACGCACGTCTGTATTTTATGCTTTTATTTTGTATACTTATCTAATAAACGTATAAAAAATATGTGTTCAGTTTATTTCTTCTTATACACTCCCATACTTTCCATTTTTACAGGGCGTAACCAAAATACTGATCAACCGTTTAAGAATGTATTCAATATAGTACCTATTGTACAAATAATTATGTTATTTTTAAGTAGCTTTAACAATGTTTCCCAATGAAAATAATGTAAAAAGATGAATACATTCTTAAAAGGATGACAATTATTTTTGTTATAAGTTTCCTACTCAAAAGCCTGAGTGCTGTAGATTCATTTTTCTTTAAGGAAGTACAGAGCTATACCTATCTTATAGTAAATAATAGTTGCAAGTGCGCTCTGTGAGTAACTTTCACTCAGTGTTATAAATTATAATTAAATACATCAATTTCTTACTAATGATAATGAGTAAGTATACAAAGGTGTTAATTTTGCTCATCACATGTGACTCTCTTCTTTTGAGCTGTTTGATAAATCAATTAACGCCGACAAGTAACAAGAAGCTTATCTACCTAACCTGTATATATTGCATAGCTGAATAGAGTCTAATTTCTTGGCGCGTGCATGCCTACGCTGGCAAAAGCAGGTCAACAACATTATTGGAAAACTGCAATACTGACATTCTCTATATTGTTATAATGTTCGCATGTTCGCATTTATGAATTTGATACAATAAGAAGTGGTCGTTCAAGTAATAAGTTCAAGTAATTATTTTATTTTTATTATATACTTTTAGTAAATATTATGTGATAATTTAAATACATTATTATTATTTATTTATTTAAACTTTATTTTACAAAAGAAAAACTTAAAATTACAAGAGGTAGATTTAATGCTTAATAGTAAGGCTTTATTAAAGGTAATACTTATTGTGTTACAGTTTCAACATGTGCGAACATTGTGACCCCGAGGATCCTTTTACCCATGCTCAAGAGTGGAACACCCAGACATTTGAAGACGCATATCCAGAACTTGCCAACAAGCATGACGTGACCATTACAGCACCATCAATAGAAACACCCAACAAAAAGAAAATAAAAACTAAACAGCGTGCTCCAAAACGTAAATTAAAATCATCCACTACTTTTGTGAAATGTAGAAAATCCGTTGCTGAGGGACCCCGTCTGATACAAATAAAAATCATCGGCTTACGTAACGGGCAGGAAAGCCAGGCAGAGAGTGATGATGAAGAAAATATGATCTTTAGTGCTCAATATATAGCCAGCGAACCAGTGGACAATGTTGTGGATTCGGCATACAGTTTAATAAATCAAATCTCTAAATCAATGTTACAAGAAAATTTCTGAGTTTATTGTTAAGGTTAAAAATGTATGTGTGCGTAAAATAAAAAAATAAAAAATGGGTCTTTCATTACAGACTTTTATTTATTATCATTAAAACATAATACAGTGCTTATTTCTAAAATAGTAAACATCGTTATAAATCTTGTGCAGACAAAATAGTATCAAAATACCACTTTTTAATACATATAACATTTTTTAAAGCACATTTTTTTCATGATGCAGGCAGTTATATGCACTAGACTTATTACAATATTTTTCATGCAAATGTAGAAAATTAGGACAATCTTGTTCACCTAAATCTATTACAGCACAATTAGCACACAAATCTTTAACCCACTTAATTTTTTCCGCTCCTTTTACATAAATGTTCTTGTTATTTAAATGGTTCACAATCATTCTTTTAAATTCTCTGTGATCGACAAATCCTTCCCTCCATAAAATCCCGTGGTTTTTTTCTAACCATATTACTCTTTTTCTTTCTTGCTGAGATAAATGAGAAAACGTGTAGGGTGGTTTTATTAAAAAGACTTGCGTGTATTCTTTAGTACTAAGTGCGAATTCCTTTATTATAAAATCGTTATTTAATGATTTAAACCCTTGAACATCCACGAATAAGCTTTTAGTGCTCATGATATTTTCCTTGTTATATTGCTAAGAGGTCTATACTCTATAATGCTATCATTCAAAATAAGACAATACGCAGATGTTTGATCGGGTATATCCTCACTGCACTCTATTTCAACTCTGATGTCAACAACACCCGATTTTAAAGTGTCACTTTGTCTTGAACAATCCACGAAAAACAATGGTGCTATTTCTTTGAAATCGTAAGGATTTAACAAGGGTGCCTGACTACGATTATAGTAGGACTGTTGGAATTTAGAATATTGCTCGTATAATATAGCATACTTCTCATCGGAAAAACTAACATTCAAATTTTCATAAGGATAATATATAGAATTCAAGAAAACTTTAACCTCTCTCAAGTTACAATGATCGAAATGTGTTATATCTTTGTCGGACGCATTTTTCCTACCAGTTTTCAAACCAACTATAACATACCGAGGTTTTTCGATTTGAGATGAAGTTTTAATAGCCCAAGAGTGCTTGGAAGTTTTTGGCAGCAGTGGATATTCGAAGAGGTCCCAGTTTCTGAACGCAATTTGTATTGCACGATCTTTTTCCACATATTTAAGAAGATTCAGTCTTTCCCGATCGGAAACCTTAATATGAGGCATACGCCATACCACTTTTGATAAAGTAACATTGTCTATATATTCATTTGGGTTCAATTTAACGCTATTCAAGTTAGTGTTAGAGCGTAAAAGTATAAGTTCATGTTTGCAATTAATAATAATTTTGTTGTAGTCTTCAGCAAAGCCCAAAATTTTGTTTAATGGTATAGAAGCAGAAAATAAACCTTGGGTAACTTTAGTACCTTTTATGTCCCACCCCACGACTTTGCCATTCTCGCTTCATGTTCACTCATGGATAAAAGAGATTTCATTGTTGTTGTGATTCCTGCATTTTTTATTTTGTCTATTTCAATTCCATTCAGTTCGTATCGAATGTCTTGAAAGAAATGGAGGACAGGGTTATTGGTAAACAGGACGCTCGACACGGGTTGTTTTGTTTCTCTGTTCATCACTGTAATAGTACCTTCTATGTATAATGTGCTAGCTGAAGGCAACACGTACATATCTTGCTGATTGATGGGTATGCGAATTTCATCGTTCAAATTAAAACTTGTAACGTAAGGTTTGTACGAGTGGTATTCATAACTTTCGATTGAGTTATCATAGCTAAAGGAGTTTGCTAAGTCCAGAATGCTCATTTTAGTAAACCGATTGATCTGAGAAACAAAATATTTTCACTAGTGAGCCTGCTTTTCGGTCTTCTTTTCTTGATAGCACCAAGGGTACTGCCTGATTTATCACGGTTCACTGCTGTTTTATTGAAATCAATCATTTTTTTCTCAGGTGTAAATATATTTGAATCTCTTCTCCACGTAAATTTATCAATTGGTTGTTGGTATCTAGTAGTCTTATTTTAAGAGAACTTAAAGTATTTTGAGTGACGGGAAAATAAATAACGTTTTTAGGCGTCTCTATTATTCTATACCCTGGAGGCACATTAGGTACAAATTCATGAACTATATGGCTCGGTTTTCCGTTGATAAATGATCCACTAATGATATCACATTCGATTCGAACTATAGTCGTCGATAGAATGGACACTGGAAATGGAGATTCCATTAATATATTCGCAGGAACAGTTTCATTACCGAAACCTAGTAGTTTACCTATGGAGTTATCGCCACCAAAATGTATGCTCTTAGAGCAAAAAATAGATGTTTTTAGAGTATTATTATTACACAAAAGTTTAAAAGAACAGCCTTGAACATGTGTTTTTAAATAATCGTTTAAATCCTGGAGTTCATAAGAGCCTTCTGGTATCTCCAATACTTCACCCTCACCGTAGTAAAATTTGCAATTTCGACTATCTATGTTAGGTATTGAATTAAACGTAGATAAATACAGTAGACCACATTCGTATTCACCGTCCAATTGAAGTTCAGGCGAATAATTTGTTGTAAGACTAGAGGAGGTTCCCGTTATGGATAAAGTGAAAGACATCGTGTAAATGACATTTTTTTTATTAGTGTTAACAATTTAAACGCCTCTGCCAAAATTGTTTTAAATATTTTAAGCATAAATGACCACAATTTACAGTATTAAATTGTTGGAACTGCCTATAATTATATGAAATATCAAATCTTTTCAAATATATTATCAACTCTAATGGCGGTTTAATATCGCCGAAGCTATTATAATATTCACAATATTTTTTATCCTTTGCATAGGCTACCCAGTGAGTTCCTTGGTTTTTTGATTCGTCTAAGTTAATTATCGCGCATTCTCTACGCTTAGGAAGTTTGGGTAAGCGGTCTCTCATAAATACTCCTCTAAAATAAGGTATACCCGTTGAATTGTTGATAATATCGACATTTGTGAGAGCTCGACTGGGTAACCTACCATTTAGTTTTTTGAGGTTTTTAAGCATAGTCCTTTGCCATTTCTGTACGGTTTTATATGTAATCCTTTGCCCAACGCTATGGATTCCATCATTTTGTTGTGACGTTCAGATTCCGCTAGTTTATTTCTTGCCGCTTTATAGTTTCCTACAGCTTTAGCTATTCCTGCCGCGCCGCCTGCCAGAGAACCCAGAGCCGATAATCCCGCGAATATAGGAATCAACGGTAATATGCCTCCAGTTTTTGGAATAGGTATTATACGAGGTATCCGCATACGACTTGTGTTAGGAAATATTTTCTTCGCAGCTGTATAAGCACTGCTTATGATATTTCCATTCTTTTTTTCTTTAATTCGCTACGTATTTTTGTAACTAAGTGCTTAAATGACTTAACACCTGCCCCTGTCTTAATTTTTGATTTCATAACTTTACTAACCAGCCATGACGCCAGTTTTTCTCCTTTCCCAGCGTTTTTTGCATTCATACGTCGCTTAGCCATTTTATAAAGTTCTAAATCAGCCTTATGTCGATCCTCTATACGTGAATATTTGTCGTAAGCAATATCGTGCTGCATACAAGCTGAATCTAACCCGTTGATACCTTTATCACCCCGTCTTAAGCGTTCTTGTAATTTAGTTCCAGGGCCGCAATAATTGTACCCAGGTATGTGTAGTTCAAATGGAAGATTATTAATGGCACTATTTAAAAGTCCTCTTCCTTTCATAGTCAGTTAACTAGTGATAAAGTAACATTCGCATCAGTATTATAAATAGATTTACCTCTATACAACAGCACTGCGCTCAATCCAACTATTTTCGCTTGTACTAAGACCCAACCACTTAACGTATAGCTTGTTGCCTTTTCTTTTCATTATTTTCTCTATAAGATAAACATTAGGATACTTTGTTTTTTGCAGCTCTTGTTCATAAAAGGTGCCTAATATTGAATTTTTTCGTTGATCCTCTAAGTAATATGTAACGGGTATAGTATTCTTAACTTGTTTTATTGTAAATAATTCTGTAGACCAATTAGGCGTATAACCTTTATGAAAAGCGCCTTTGTACTTGCTTATACGTACGCAATCCCCTACACTGAATTTGTTGGCCCTTGTTTGTAGGTATGAGCGAGGTTTGTTTAGTATAGATTTTATTTCAGACTCTTTATGGAAATCAACATCTATCGGTCTACACCTTATTGTGCGATGAAATGTATGATTATATGAATTCACAATATCATGTAAAGGTTTTCCAAACCATTTGTAATTGCCAACAAAACTAAAATATTTATACAGTTTGCCTTTTAAAGTTTTTATAACCCTTTCTACAATTGATGCTTTTTTAACTGAATAGGTTGAATAATGGTTTATCTGCAAGGATTCCAAATAATTTTTAAATTCAGTATTGTAAAATTCTTTCCCCAAATCTGTCTGTAGATGTTTAGGTTTGCGTTTTGCAGTGTCAATTAGTTGCCTAAAAGCGTCTTTGGTCTCAAATTTGGTCTTAGATTTCATCGGAATTCCCCATATGTATTTTGAAAATGTATCAATGACAACCAAAACGTACTTATAACCCTTATTAATATTATGAAATTTTTGTAAATCCAGTAAATCTGCTTGCCACAAATCATCTATGCCTTTTAGTACAACTGAACGCCGCGAAAAATTTTTGCGAGCAGACCTATGAATTTCATTTACTATTTGGTTCTTTTCCATTACTGAGTCTGCTCAAAATACCCTCAGTTTCCTTTTTTGTATAAAAGTTCAAGTTCAACTGGCGCTGCAAGCTATGAATTTGTGAATTTATAGTTTCAAGCAAAGAATCCAATTCACTTTTTTTGTAAGTGCCACTAAAGAGTTGATCAACATATTGTTTGTTTACACCATCAGTAGACAGCACAGGTGTATTAACACCTTTCAGTCGAGACGATTGTAAATCAAAATCGCCATTATCAGCGCGAATTAGTGCCCTTTCGCCAAATTCCGAAAATTCGAATACTCGTAAGCGTTTATGTACATGGTGTCCAAATTTATCAATGTTCATTTTGCTATGTATCATGCTTTATTAAAAGATTAAGATTGACTGCGGATCTAAAGTATCGTTAGGTCATTATATATCTTTCAATATATCTGATTCTTTCAATTCTTCAATTATAGATATTATTTCGTTATCTAACCCTGTATTACCAGCATCCCGGGATGCAATAAGTAGCTTTAATCTTTCAACTAACTCATTTGGATCATCCCAATAAACGTATGAAATATTATTGGTTACCTTTTTCATAGTTGGGAGCCCTTGTCCCTGGACATTACTCCCATTACTTTTTAAACGTTCTTTAGTATATTTAAACATAGGCCTTATGATTTGTAAATATTTTCTACCTTTGTTGCTTTTTATAGGTTTATTTGGATTAAAGTCACGCCTGTGTGCATTCGTTTCTAATAGCAGTAACTTATAATTAAGTTTATCTTCTTCAGTTATAACTTCAAGTTCAGGCACTTTTGTAAATAATAATTCCTTCAAACCCGGGGTTAAATTGTAAGTTTTTCCGCTAATTACTATACTGTTATTATCAAGCGCTACCACATGCGATCCGAGCATAATTTTACCACGTTCTTTGTGTACGCCAAAAGGGATATTCTCCAAATTATACGAAATGTTACCATCACTATTATCATCTCCGGGAGAATCTATCGAATCAGAAGTCTTAAAAGAGAACTCATCAGCTGATTCCTCGCTATTAATACTGTCATCTAAAGAGGCGTTGCTTCCATCATAAACGTCTCTACTTTTAGAGATCGTAGAATTCACACCAACGGTGTGAGTAGTACTTTCCTTATCACTGGCCTCAGGGCTGAATTTCAATCGCTTAATTGAGTTTTTCCAGTCTGTATCATCAGTCTTAAATTCGTCGCTAAGGTAATTATTTTCATTATTAAAGTTACTTTTTTTATTACTTTTAACCATCTCATTGAGAGGTTCTGTTATTGGTTTTAAAACTGACTCTAATGTCATTTCATTGGCCGTTTTGATGTTACGAATTAACTTAACTTTTCTCTTTACAGCCTCAGCTGACTGAAGCAGCTTCTCTTTTAAATTCTTCTCTTCGTTCATTACGATGCAACCTCGTTGGAATTATATGAAGAAATGGCGGTGTAATGTAATTGCGGCATTCTAAATACATTCATCTAAAATAATAAATGTATCAAAACCCGATCTATAGCATCCTGAATTCTTCGCACAATCCTTATTTATTACTAAGTAGTTGTGCGGTTGGTTCCATACAGTGGCACACATATCTCTAAACTGGTTCCATCGCATATCAGTTCCAACGTGTTCATCATAAATATGTCGTAAATTAATTTCGTCTTGTTTAAACAAAATAATCAGATTTGCATTATCTCTTATTAACTGTTTAGGTATTTTGCTGTAGGTTTGATTCAAATAAAAACTATTAATGTTTTTGTGTCGTCCCATCGCAAAGTAATCCCTTATATTATTTTGATTTTCACATGCAACGTCATCAAATATGAATACAGAGTCATTAGCTGCATCCTGAGGACTCACGACTTCATCATTTTCGCGATATTTGAAATAATTTACTGAGGGAACCAATGACAACACTTTTTCTAGATAGTTGTATAAAGGTTGATAAAGAGTTTTTGAATACACATACACATTTTGAAAACGAATTCCTTGTTCATGTAAAAGAAGACCTATCATTAGATTGGTCTTTCCACAATTAGATGGTCCACAAATGACGCAACGGATTGAATTCGGTAAAAGTTTTCCATGATAAGAATTCTGTTTTGAACAGTTTGAAGCTAGTATGTCAAACCGAAGGGTTTGAGGTTGCTTAACAAACTTCATAGTAAATACTCGTTAGTTAGCAACGTCTTGTTATAATGAAATGTTAATCCATAATGATGACTTACATTGTCAACTCGATTAATATGCCTGCTTTGGACGCGAAACGCTCGAACGGTATGAAGTGATTTTAAACACAACTATTATCGCGAAAGGATATCGATGTGGTTTAAACTTCCTAACGATGATGATACAATTCTTGCCCAGATATTTGAGGGTTAGGATGTATTTGGGAGTTTAGACCACTGGAATGAGTTTGAGCGAGAATCGCTCGAACGAAATGAAAGTGGTTTAAACTTCCCAAATATATACTACTAATACGGAAATTAATATATATTTTTAAGAACCTGCGTAATTCTGCGGATAAAAAGCTTCTGAAAACTGTATATGTTAGTATTTGCCAACCGATTCTGTCCTACTGCATAACTGCCTGGGGAGGAGCGGCTAAAACCGCTATAATTATGTTAGAAAGAGCTCAACGTGCGGTCCTAAAAGTGATTTTGAAGAAGCCAAGATTGTACCCAACCAAACAAGTTTACAAAGAGATGGAGTTACCTAACGTTCGTAGTTTGTTTATTATGCGGGTAGTGCAAAACGAACACGCTAGAGTCCTTAGATCGCTTGACCTCTCAGTCATGAACTTTTTGAGTGGTTGGTCAGACATAGCACTTAACAGAGACGAATGGAAAAAGAGGGGGGAGGCCTTTGCCCAGCAGTGGGACACAGAAGGCTCCTAATAATAATAATAATTATCAAGTACTTACCTGCGCCAGTTCTTGAAAATGGTCGTGCCACGCTCTATTGGGATCGATCTATTATCACTGAATGAATGCCCGACGTTGCGGTCGATCTATTATCACAATGTCAGGCTTATTGGCTACAATAGTCCTGCTATTGTAGCCAATAAGCCTGACATTGTGATAATAGATCGACCGCAACGTCGGGCCGTGCTCGTTGACATCACCATCCCCCATGATGAGAATCTCGTGAAAGCCGAGAAGGACAAGTCCAGTAAGTACCTAGACTTGGCTCACGAGATAACCGCCATGTGGGATGTTGATTCAACGATCATTGTTCCGATAGTCGTTTCAGCGAACGGTCCAATAGCGAAGAGTCTCGACCAACATCTTAAGAGACTCTCGCTAGGTGGCTGGATCAAGGGCCAGATGCAGAAGGCGGTGATCTTGGACACGGCGCGGATAGTCCGACGGTTCCTCTCTCTGCAGCCCTAACCACCGGCAGCTTGGGCCCTGCCCCGCTGCTGGCGGCACCCTAGGTTAGGTTTTTTATAATGTGTTTATATATTTTGTATTGTTTTGTATGTGGTTTTGTATTTTACTTTTATAATCATATTATAAAACCTAGCCTAAGAATTAAAATGAATAAAGAGGAATAATAATAATAATTAATCATAAATCCGCCCTTCGGGACTTGGCTTGGGTCACCCCCAAAAAATATAAAAACAGATATATGTATTTTTAATTTGATGTCTTTCTGTGGGGAGTGTGAGGGACTGAAGACTGGACGGAGAAAGAAAGTAGAAGTATGTGAACCTTATACACTGGTTAACTGTTTCGATTGAGGGCCAACATTTGAATGAATTTTAGAGGATTTACATAAAAAATGAAACACAAGACTACATGAATGATAAAACAACGTGGGATTAATTGTTATTCGAAATGGTTTCTTATTTTTACGTTTATTATTATTATTATTGTTGATGAAATTAATATTGTATTTTTTTGGACATTGGATTTTTCCTAGAAATATTCTAGACATGTATTTTTATATATACATATACCTAATTATATATTTTTTGTTTAACGATTATTTTTATATGAAATTGTATATTATAGACTCAATATTATTATGAACAATAATTTACAACAATAAATTGCTCTGATAATTAGGTTAGATTAAGATCATAATATATATGTAATGAACTATTCATAAGAGCTTGTAACTAGGCCTACATGAATAAAGATATTTTGAATTGAATTGAAAATACGTTATTCCTACACACAACGCTGTCCATATCATAAGGTACAGCGGGGCATATCTCGACTGGGGGGCAATTGTAACTAATCCATTTTTTCCATTATTCTACTATGATGTTGAGTTCTACACGTATCCACTGAACACACCTAACATATGTAACCGGTGGACATTAAATTTAATAATGCAAACATTGTAAAACATGGAAAAAATGGACCAGTTATATTTGTCCCCCAGTTGAGATTTGCCTCGATGTACCTTACACTATTTTGAAGAACCGGTGGAGGGCAGGATAACATCCTTTAAGCGGGCAGTAGCCTTATGATTTTGTCTTGGCAACATTTTACGTAAACATGATACTGTTGGAATTGTTTCTATAGGTAACATTATTGGTCAGTACCATGATTGGTAATATTGATGACCGAACGGTATGGTTTAAATTATAAACTGAAATAGATACCATACACTAAAGAAAAAGCGATCAAGCCCACTGGTGGCGAAGCCGGGAATCGAACCCGGGTCTCCAGCTAACGCGGCTGACGTGTTCGACCGCTACATCACCCTGACCGCCGAGGTACCCGTCGAAATTTCTCTAGTGTATGTTATCTCTGAAGGCTAGGCGCCTTTGACCAACTCTAAGGGCGAGCAATTTGTGCTTGCACCTCCTATATGAATCCTTTTCCTTTGATCGCTTTTTCTTTAGTGTATGGTATCTACTTCAGTTTATAATTTATATATCAAAAAATATTTAATAAAATAATTTGATTTGTTCCCTACATTGGTATGGTTTAATTTTGCAAGTCTGATGTTAAACTCAGAGAAAACTCACTAAGGTCTGATTTAGACGGCGTGCGTTACGTTGGGGGCTGTTGAGGTTACATACAATTTTGCACAGCCATCGAATACCGTAATGAAATAAAACTCGTGAGTTATCGCTACCGTCTAAATGGGCCCTTACAAAATACCGTGTCAATCAAGTCACTGTTTGTGTATGAGTTTAAGTAAAATCAAAGACATATGTAACTCCGTATAGACAGCTACAGTCTAAGAAAAAAACCTACCTCAGAACCATATAGAAAAAGGAACGGTGGCCTAGATGGCGTTATACCTTTGGGGGACGCTCGGCTAGATGGTGCTAAAATTAATATTTGACATTTTAACACATATCAAGCTAAGAATATAGGCCAAATTTTCAAAACAGGTTTAAAAGTTTTAAGCTTGTGACGAGAGATGGCAGTCTATGCACTGTGATTACATATTTTACTTTGACAGCAACTCTCTATAATACTTGATCCTCTTTGGTAAAATGGATATGGACATATCTAGGTTTAAAAATATTTATCTTATCAAAAACTTAAAAGAAACCTGTACGATTCACACTAGTCAGAGAGTCAAAATTCCTTTTGCTTTGCCGTAGTCGGGTAAAAATTAGAGCTTAGCAGTAAAATATCAATCAAGTCAAAATAACCGTGTATAAATTTAAATATAATGGCTATAGCGAAGATTAAAAAATTCAATCATAAAATGAATTGCACAAAACCTGCTTCATATGATTGACACTACGTTAAGTCGATCATGCAAGACGGTGCCGCCACCTATCGAGCATTCTGTAAACCAGTTCGTAGGAAATATTCATGAACGCTTATACGGTTGTCAGAGCTGCCGTGATAGATGTGCGCCATATTGACAGCTGGCGCTGTTCATCATAAGGAAACCTTGGAATCGTATTATATCTCTTACAAGCTTTTATTTAACTTGCAAACAATAAGCTGCGAAATTCCATGAAGAAATTATGAATAAACTCATTGATAAATTCGTCATGCACTTTTGCGGCTCAAATCTCAATGTACACTACATATTTTACAGTTGACATCAAACTTCCTGCCGCGCATAGCTAAACCACCCCTCGGACACTGGCGATCAAATATATGAAAGAGGCGCGTTCCTAGCACAGTCTAAGCTTGTGTAGGTGAACGCGTACTATGCTTCAATGAGTGAGATATGACAGGTCGACTGTTCGCGTGTTTGACAGGCGGTAACTGTGAGGTAGCCGAGAGGGGTGGGCGGCACTTTCAGCGGGGAGCGGGAGTGGCCATACTGTACGAAAGTACTCTTTATTATACTGTGGCTAAACTGTTGAATGAACTGTCGCCTGTGGTATTTCCAGACCGATACGACCTTCAAACTTTCAAGAAAAGAGCATACACCTTATAGGCCGGCTACGCACATCCAAACCTTCTGGTGATTCGACTATTCCAGTCTCCAGATTAGAAGGACTAAATCGAGCTTTTTTGACCGCAATGGACATGATAAATTTTGATTTTGATTATTATGCTTTTAAAATTTACGACGTTGTTAACACGCAAAGAAGTTCACAAAAACAAGACGCCACATTGCGTAAGGACAATTTGCACTTCAAAACAACTCTTTAGGGATGAGTAATAAATGTATAAAGGTAGTTGAAGAACCTATTAGATGAGAATTAAGTGTTTAAATGTTCAAATCACTGAGCTGTTTAATATTACTACAACTAAACCAAATCATACAGGCTGAAATACAAAGACTGAAATGGGCAATGGGCATGTAACACAAGACATTGCAAATTTGTGGACTGAATAATGACAATAAATAAACAATTAGGACTGAACGCAATTAATCTGTATAATTCGCGTTACGTGTGCATTGTAAATTTGCAAGTAAAGAGTGTACTGATCCGTGGATGTTTGACAAACTGGAGCGCCGAATTGAATAATTAGTGTGGTATGTTGTATATAACGCGGCCGGAAAACGACAGGGGCACAGTGCACTTCGCTGGCTCACTGGAGAACCTTGTTAGCAACATGAACTCATACATTGTGGTAATTATCTTTGTAAAACTAAGTGTTTAATGTGTCGGAAGATTTGCCTGATGCCCACTTATTGGATTGTCTAAACGGAAGCGGAAGTTCTTGATTAGGAAAAAAACTCTTATCTTCTTCTGTTAATGAACAGTCAAATGTTGTAACATAAGGAGTTGCTGCGTTTCAACATTTAGTAGCAGTGTGAGATACGAGATTTTTTCAAAGTGACGATATATCCCCGAAAGCTTTCATGCTGAAAAGGGATTTAAGAACATTAAAGCGTTGTTAGAATTTAACTCTACAGTGCTAGCACCAAAATTAAGGGTTACTCTTATCTACATGTCACCTCACCCAAAATCATCACTACTTTGAAATACCATGCCCTTAGAAATATCAAAAGAACCACCGATTTGAAAACGGCCATGAGTGCTTTTTACGCTTTCACTCACTCGTGGCTCCAATATGGAATTATTCTGTGGGGTAACAGCACTGACGCTCCAGACCTGTTCATACTTCAAAAAAAGTGTGTTAGAATTCTCGCAAATATAAACACCTTAGATAGTTGCAGACCGTTCTTCAAAAAATTACGTATACTAACTCTACCATCTTTGTATATACTAGAAGCCTGTAAATTTGTGCGAAAGCACCCATCCCTGTATTCTAAAGTCAAAGATCATTGCAACTATCACATGAATCTGCGGCATAAAGACAGACTAGCTATTAGTAGCAACTTGCAAATGAGTAGTAACAGCCCGCATATGACAACTATACGTATTTACAATAACTTGCCTAAAGAGATAACCAAAGAGACTAAATATAATAAGTTTGTTATAAAATTGAAAAATTACTTAATTGACAATTGTTTTTATTCCTTACAAGATTATTTTAATTTATATAAATTCCAAAAGTAACTCAATAAGCTATTCAATAATGTATTCAATAATGTATTTTATTAATTTATTCTTTGTGTATATTTTAGTTATAGTTTTTATTTATATTTCTTGCAATACCCTAACAGGGTCTCATGTTGTGTTGTGCCTTACCTTTTATATCTGCCACCTGTAATAATTATGTACCAACATGGAAGCAATAAAGAATTGAATTGAATTGAATTGAATACATACTTACTACAATTTTCTTTTCATTGACAGACGAAGATACAAGTTTTTTTAAAAGTAGTGCAAATGTGACAGTTGTGATTATGCGTTCAGGATAACAACGTCTGAATGTTTGTTTACAGGTATCCTGCCTTTTGGCATTCGTTGCCATCGCCTCAGCAAACCCCCCGGCCACGCTCTCATACCTCCCCTTAGCGACCATCGAGAATATCGTAAGTAGATCGTTCCGAATTTACGACAAGCCTCGACGCCACAATTTGTTTACCCTGCTGTTTAATCCTCCAGCCGAACCCAAGCTACGGGTTCAACTACGCCGTGAACGACCCGGCCACGGGCGACAACAAGGCACAGTGGGAGACGCGCAACGGCGACGTCGTCCAGGGCGCCTATTCGCTCGTGGAGCCCGACGGGAACGTCCGAGTCGTCGAGTACACTGCAGATTCGCTGCGTGGCTTCAACGCCGTTGTAAAGAGGACTGGCCCTAACGTGCACTCGGTGGGGCTGGCCGCCGCGCCCGCCGTCATCGCGCCGATCGCTCCTATCGCCCCGATCGCGCACGCCCCCATCGCAGCCATCGACCCCGAGCCCATCGTGCACAGCCCGATCATCACCCCCGTCATCGACACCGCGCCCATCATCGCCCCTTACGACGTGTACCCGATCCTGCCGCCCCTGGAGCCCTGGGTGCACCTCTCGGGCGCCACCTACGGCCACAAGGGCAACATCGTCCGCCGCTGGACCGCCGGGCCCATCTCTCTCGCCGGACAAAAGCTGACCATTCGAACCAAGCACTGACCTAGTGCTAATATTTATAAGCTTCTACGTGTATAGGTAACCATAGTTACTCACGGCGCTTGTGTGTTTTGGCATACAGATATATGTTAAAATACACATAGGTCTTGATAGAAGTTAAGTTACGGTTAATTCCAAAGCAACGAAGTGTACCTGAGCGAATATGTATTTAAGAATAAATGTAAAAAGATATATTTGCTGCCTATCGTTTTCTAACTTCCGTCCCAAGTACTACCTAATAGAGGAACAGTAATTTCATGTTCCATCGACTAAATATACAAAATTGTATTAATTCATACTAGCGATATACAAATGAGCAAAGCTAGAACAAAAAGTTTACATTTTCTATAAATTGTATATGTTTAACACAAGATGTATGAGAACCAAAGAGGATCGAGTATTATAGAGAGTTACTATCAAAGTAAAATCTGTAACCACAGTGCATAGACTGCCATCTCTTGACACAAGTTAAAAAATTTTGAAACTCAGTTTTGACAATTTGGCCTATATTGTTAGCTTGATATATGTTAAAATGTGAAACATTAATATTAGCGCCACCTAGCCGAGCGTTCCCCAAAGGTGTAACGCCATCTAGGCCACCGTGCCTTTTTCTATAGGGCTTTGTGGTACATTTTTTTCTTAGACTTTATCCGTCTATACGGAGTTATATGTCTTTGATGAGAACACACATAGGTACAATTATTAACTTAACGTGTTTGGACCCAATGATTGTACCACTTTCCTTATTACCAATATTACATACTGACCGATAATTTCCTATCTAGATCAGTATGATAAACGTCTCATTTGAAATTCAAATAAACAATCGTGTTAATTGTGCTCTTGCCAATGCAAGCGTCCTCTTTGCCGATGATGCGCGACGCAGTACTGAACCACTGAATTCTTTTATAGGCGTTGCTTTCAGACTTTCAATTCGGAGGTCGCGGGTTCGAACCCCGTCTCGTACCTTTGAAGTTTTCGGAACTTATGTGCGAAATGTCATTTAATATTTGCCAGTCTCTTTTCGGTGAAGGAAAACATTGTGAGGAAACCGCACTAACCGCAATATCGCCTAGTCGGGTTGGAAGGTCAAATGGTACTCGCTTTTGTAAAATTCGTGCCTACGCTACATCTAGGGATTAGTTGTTAAAGCGGACCCCAGGCTCCCATGCGCCGTGGCGAATGATGATAGGCGTTGTCTGTTCAGTAGGTGAATGAATATTCGAGCGAAGTTTCAACCGACAATGAGGAGGCAAATTGACATTTTATCACGGCTCGTGGCGCCTTTAGTTATAGCCTACTGCCACTGTCAAAACTAATATTCATTTCGAAGATACGATGGTATTTTTTTTTCTAATCCTGGAACATGAGCTTGGCTTACACGCACCACTGTATTTAAAGCGCTCAACTTTTTTTACACTTTTTTTGTTATTTCTACTCAAAATTATGCTTTCAAAGTTTTATGAGCCCTTTCGATACTAATAGGAGAAAATATTGATCCAGAATTTATGCTTGAGGTGTTCTAATGTTGATTTTAAGAAGAAAAAATGACATAAAACAGTTTTTTTTATTATAAATGGACTTACTCTTGGCCACAGACTAGCCAAAGGCAAAGACGTGGCCTACGATAGAATGAGCTCGTCCGAAAGATGCCTGTTTAGGTTTACCCTTGATTTGAAGGTTGCCGGGTTATATGAGCTCGGAAATAGACGACGGCAAGGAATTCCACTCCTTGAGATCAGACAAAAAAGGATTAAATTTAAAAGTGGAAAATGTCTGCCTTGGGTGAGACTTGAACTCACGGCCTCTGGATCAATATTCCAGCGCTCTGCCAACTGAGCCACCAAGACTTCAACCAAGCCAGCGAAATTTTCCACTACTAAGGTCAATGGGACCCGTAGCGACATCTACCGTAAGAATGTTAAACTTCTTAAACCACTTCCACTTTTAAATTTATTCTAAGCCTAGTGGCATCGATTGCAGACGTTTCTGCTAATCAGAAGTTAAAAAAGGATTAATACAGAAGTTGTAATAATACTAATAATAATGATTCGGCCACTAGCTGCGCCCTACTTGTTCATTCTATTTTTTTACATAATTACTTAATCCACACTGAGCCTTATTGAACAGCTGACTCACAAAAACCGTTGTAAAAAGCTGCATACACTTATGTAGAGAGATCAAGCATGAAATACAGAGTAGCAAAAAGCGGAAATCTACTTAGTAAAGGATTTCCTAAAGCGCAAAACAATAGCTCATACCAACCCATTTGTGAATCCGGTAAAAACATTGCGAAATTACATACCTAGCAATAATAATAGAAACAGAATGAGATCTATTATTTGTAGACTTTCAAGGGTGCCCTTTTTATACGGTGAACTCAGAATAACACTTGCTGCTAGCGCCATTTTTTCACTAAACTAGCCCAAAAATCTTACCACACGCCTGCCCTGGGATAAGGAATGCATTGCATGGCCGGTTGTAGGCTTGTGCCGTTTCGTTCGTTGATCGGAGCGCTCTGATCTCGTTCAATCGCTCCCACGAACTAGTTCGCTCTTTTAGGTCTTTTGCTCATTTAGTTCAGTTAGACCAGCGACCACTACGGTCGGAAAGATCAAAACGAATGGGAACGAATAGTGTCAAAATGATACGAATAGTCCACAGATAATAACATTCCGGGGCAAAAGGTTGTAAGTAACCGAAGCCTAATATGAAAACTTGACGTTTTTGTGTTGCTCTGCTAAGTAGCTCCCGCTCTCGGTCGGCGCAGTCACACACTCGTTCTCGTTCCGAACCGCTCGCGCTCACCGATCCTATACTGAACTAAATGAGCAAAGACCGATTCACAGAGCACGGAAAGATTCAGTTCATTTCGGTCATTGATGAGATTTTATTCCTAAAGGTTCATAGTTCGTGAACGACACAAGCCTAGCCGGTAGTGTATGTACTTGAGTGGGCGCTATTTCATTATTACCCGCTAATATTGTAGTGTTAATTTTTTATTTAAATTTATACTAAGTATGCATCACAACAATGCATTAAGGCAATGGATAGACAGGCATGGAGGAATGGAGAGGAGGCCTATGTCCAAAGACGGGCGCTTTAAAGGCTGCTATAGATAGATAGATGACAACAAATTATGTATCCACGAATCGAGTGTCGACACAAACCTCATAGGGTTTCACGGCACTCTGTTGTATAAACAAATGTAAGGTTTTTAATTTTAATATAGAATAAATAAATAAAATCCCAATAAAATAAATACCAAATAGCCTTAGTGCGTTTTCACATTATCGATCCGATATTGGATGTCGGACCGATATCCCATACATTACAGGCGCCATCTTGGATTTTTTCTATGGAAATCCTTCCGACATCCGATATCGGATCGGATAATGTGAAAACGGCGTTACCCGGTAAATATCTGTCAAACGATGGTAGCTGTGCATCCGTACGGTAACTGTACTAAATTAACTTATACAAATGACAAAAGTAAATCACTTACCGGGTTGTTGCCGGGTTGTTGCCTTCGTCCACGTCGTATTCTTCCCGCTGGACCATCATGAGGCGACCACTTGCGTTCAGTACCTAGAAAATAATCTGCAATGTAGATCAATCTCAAAATAGGAATTTCACATTCATTATGTAACAAACAAAATTGTGAAATAAACGCATATAATCGTTTTTATTATACATATTATAGGACATTCTTTGGTATCTAAAAATATCACATGGTGGCCTTTTCGGGTGTCTTTCTTCGTCGCTTCTGGCGATATAAACTGTAGGACGCAAACGAGAGAAGGCTGATCCTGTTGTCCACAGACTTCTCGGACTGACCTCGTCGTTTTGAGAATGGGAATGGTATACTCTTGGGTCGACTCTGATTCTGCTTTCGTCAGCCATTCTTCATTCGTCAACTTAGTATGCAGTCATTCGTCTTGGACCATAACTAGTTGTTGGCCTTTTTCTTATTTCTACTCTATCGTTTTTCGTCATTTCGTATTTGGTCATATTCTAAGTTGGTACCGACCTAAGACTGCGGAAAAACACGAAAACCATCGATTTAACAGCTAACATGCCGAAAGAAGATTATGATGAGTGAAGAACGAGACGGATTAAAATAAAGATGAACAACGAAATTAACCGTAGTTGAGAAAGCCCATCGACGACCGTGACGAATAAAGAATGGCTGACAAAAGCAGAATCGGGCAAAAGGAACATGACGGAAAACGAACGAGACGACCCAAGAGTACCTTGAGTTTTGATTTTTTTTTTACCAGAGAGTCGGGCTGCTGCACGGCGGGCTGTCGCTGGCAGTCCTGCAGGCGGCACAGCGACGCGGACACAACGCACGCTGGGTGTGATAAAGCGGACACGTCCACGGCTTGCACGCAGCGCATCTCGATGTTGCCCGCTGAAAAATTGCAATGTTGTTAATGAAAACCACATAAACGAGTGCTAATGTGATTAGAGCTGCTAGAATGTCTATAACTGAGCGTGCGGTGCATAGTTCAAAGATGTGTTACATTCCGCGACAGTTATAATCAAAAGAAATAAATTTAATTAAATAAATAAATATTGGGGGACACCTTACACAAATCAACCTAGCCCCAAACCACACCTCGGACACTGGCGATCAAATATATGAAAGAAGCGCGTTCCTAGCACACAGTCTAAGCTCGTGTAGGTGAACGCGTACTATGCTTGTATAAGTGACATATGACAGGTCGACTGTTCGCGTTTTTGACAGACGGTAACTGTGAGGTAACCGAGAGGGGGTGGGTGGCACTTTCAGCGGGGAGCGGGAGTGGGCATACTATACGATAGTACTCTTTATTATACTGTGGCCAAACTAAGCAAGTACTATGGGTGCTAAGCGACGATAAACTTACTTATATAGATAAATACATAACACTGTTGTCCACATGTTGGACTTTATTGATCCAGTCAGAATCATAAGAGTAGTAATAATAATTGTGGTGTAACTTACTGTTGTCAGTACAGCTCAACTCGTATATGGTGACGAGCGCGTCCGCTCCAAAGACAACCAGCTGGTCATCCAGCGCATCCAACACGAACACCTGCATACCAATATTATGTTACTCTATGCGCTTTCAAACTTATATGTGTAAAGAGTATTTATATTTTATTGGGGATTATAACTATGAAAACCATAACAAGGCTTTATGAAAAGACACTACTCATTTCACAACAATTCATTAGACGGCCAAAAACTATAAATCGTTTTATATTGAGAAGTAATCTCAAAGTTAGTCAATAATTGTTACAAGACAATAGTTTAAATAAGAAGAAATTACGTGGGCCAATAGTTGGAACAATAATGATTTAAAAGATGCATCCGCACCTGAGAATGTACTCTGACGATCTTCGCAAACCGGTTGTCTAATTTGGAGTCGCGCGGATAGAAGCGGATCTCATCGTGTCCGTCCACGATACTGTAGCAGCCTGGAACAGAAGCATACCTTAGTAACTTGTACCTTAAAGCAAAGATGGTGAAGGCAGTTAGATTGCGCAATGAAACTAATATAATACTTTTCGAGATGCATGTTGGTAACCGCTCTGGCCTAATTCCAATCGTGCCAGCTTTCGTGAAACGATCTGCACTAGAGTGTGACGTCACCTATGACGATGTAGTCGCCGAAGAGCTTCCAGCGTCGCGCGGCGCAGTTGTAATGTGCTAGGATGTAGTCGCCCGCTCAGCACGGCCACGCTCCTTCTCCTGCGACTCGTTGCCGAAGAGCTTCCACACGCGCGGCGCAGTTTACACCCGCTCGGCCGGCCACGCACACGTTCACACACTGTACACTGGTATACTAGGTGTGACGTCACCTATGACGATGTAGTCGCGCCACCACAGCACGCCGCCGGTGACGGTGAACTCCTTCTCCTGCGACTCGTTGCCGAAGAGCTTCCAGCGTCGCGCGGTGCAGTTGTAGTGTGCGAGGCCCGCTCGGCCGGCCACACACACGTTTACGCCGCTCTCGTCTATGGCGCTGTACTGAATAGAGAAATACACTATTGAAACATTTGATGTTGATTAGTGGATTCAGCGTCTAATGGCTGTTTCATTAGTGAAACTCATAATGGCATGCACGCGGGCCCTATCGACCAATGAGGAGGCACACTCAAAGGTTATAACAGATGGCGCCACCCTATTAGTCCATTGCACAGATAAAGAATTTCATACGTGAGAGCGAGAAGATGATATTTGTTTTCTCTCTCACACATATGAATGACAGTGACATGCCTAGACTCTTGCACAGGCGCCGCCTGGCGGGATAAAATGTCAGTGTGCCTCCTCATTGAAATAGTTCCCAGCCGAGAAAGCGAGTACTATGGCGTCCGCTATGGAAATTTCCACACATGCTAGTCACAGTTTCGTTTTCTTTCAACGTTTCAACCCCTTATTTGTGTATGTATGTACATGCTAGTCCGAACAATTGAAACTTAGTCTTCAACGATACGAGCATTCATTTTAAATATTTGCGTTTGACACAGTGACCACAGCAAAATAAATTAGTGCAAAAACTTTATTTTATTTAAACTTTATTGCGTCTTCGAACCGGCGTCTTTTAGCAATCCATGCTAACGCTATGAACCCCTAGGCCACTCTGTCACCGTTAAAGTGCTGTTACACCGGGCAACACAATTGCCAGCAATTGACATACCATTGCCGCATTTGCTCCATAGTTAGTTGGTGCGTATTGAACAAACGCGTCAATGGTGAATTGCTGGCAATTGTGTTGTCCGTGTAACAGCAACGTTATAGTTAGGGTCGGTTGCATCAAAGCGTCTGTCACCGTTGTATGGAAAGATCCATAGACTTCTGCTGCGAGACGATGATGTGTTTGTCAAATTTGGTTGATGCAACTGGCCCTTAGTCGTTAAAAAAACAATAAACTACTTACTCTCAGTGGCCAATTTGTTGCAATATACGTAGCGGGCAGCGGTAGCACAATCCACTGCTTTCTGCACTCATTGTCATCGACGTATTCTCTGTACAAAATAAACGTTTCTTGAGCATATGTGAAGTAATATTGTGTATGCAAACATGCTCGATCTCTGTAGCACAAAATAGTCAAGAAATACGTAGCACAAACAAAACTGATAAAACTGTTTTCACAAGTAAGTTTCACTCAATGAGTCAATGGATTAAGTACGTAGTGTATGGACAAAGACATATGTAACTCCGTAGAGGTAGACAGCTACAGTCTAAGAAAAAAACGTACCTCAGAACCATATAGAAAAAGGTACGGTGGCCTAGATGGCGTTACACTTTTGGGGGACGCTCGGCTAGATGGCGCTAACATTTTAACACATATCAAGCTAAGAATATGGGCAAAATTGTCAAAACTGAGGTTCAAAAGTTTTAAGCCAGTGTCGTGAGATAGCAGTCTATGCACTGTGATTACATATTTTACTTTGCCAGTAACTCTCTATAATACTTGATCCTCTTTGGTATGGTCAATGTCTAAAATGACAAGTTGGAAAGAGACTTTCGCTTGTAACTTCTAACTATCTTGTAACTTTCAGTTTTGAGAAATGGGCCTCAGGCCTTCTACGTTGTTGTAGACTTGTATTTAAGTAATAAATAACTGACCTGTATTTGGCACTAGTGCCGTACTCAGGACTCGGTTGGTCGAGTCCGGTCTCCTGATAGGTTTCAGCGGAGGAGTCTATAATAGACATCTTTGTTCGCTTCGTTAGATTGTCTTCTAAATTGACGTATAGTTTGTCGTCTGCTTGAAGGTAAAGATGCCGTTGGTTACTCTGCAAATAAAGATGATATTTATTGTACATATATAATTACTAGCCTTTTCTCGCGGCTTCGCCTGCGTAGTAATTTATTATCCCATACAAACTTTGGACCCCCATTTCACCCCCTTAGGAGGTGAATTTTGAAAAATCCTTTATTAGTGCTCCTCTACACCTTTTAAGGAACTTACGTGCCAAATTTGGAATCTATAGGACCAGCGGTTTCGGCTGTGCGATGATATGTCAGTCAGTCAGTTTCTTCTTTTATACAGGGTGGCCCATTCAAATCGGTCAGTATGGGAAAGTCTGAAACTATAAGACATACGAAGATTTGTTCTTAGGAACCATGTCACCGATTTTGATAAAAAGAAAAACTGCATTCATACAATTAAAAAAAAAGTGTACCCAGCTGGGGAATCGAACCCGGTTGTTTTGAAAAAATAAACTTACACTATTTCTATTCAGATATCGTTTGTGTAGGTCTTAAGCAGTAAATATCTCTAAGAAACATAATGTCTAAAATGAATAAAATGCATTTTTTTTCACATACTTTAATTTATCATAGTAGGTGTTCAAAGTGACCACCGTCTTTTTCAATACAATATTCAACACGTCTAGGTAACGATCTTACTATTGCATTTTGTATCTTCATGTGGTGAATCTGCGTTAAAGTTGACTCTATGGCTACTTTTAGGTCTTCAACGGTGTTATAGCTATTTTTGTACACTGTTGTAAAGATGAAGTGAACTTGCTGAATATTGTAACGGTGGTCACTTTGAACACCTACTATGATAAATTAAAGTATGTGAAAAAAATGCATTTTATTCATTTTAGACATTATGTTTCTTAGAGATATTTACTGCTTAAGACCTACACAAACGATATCTGAATAGAAATAGTGTAAGTTTATTTTTTCAAAACAACCGGGTTCGATTCCCCAGCTGGGTACACTTTTTTTTTTAATTGTATGAATGCAGTTTTTCTTTTTATCAAAATCGGTGACATGGTTCCTAAGAACAAATCTTCGTATGTCTTACAGTTTCAGACTTTCCCATACTGACCGATTTGAATGGGCCACCCTGTATATTTAGAAGATTTGCGATATTAATAAATCTAGAGAAATATTTGAATGGATCTATCTAACTACGATATCAAAACCTGCAACTAGTAAAGTCCACATAAACAGCGATATGCAGTTATTTACGATTTTCTCTACATATGGGTGACGGCAAGTCTTACGACAGTCGATTTCATACATATGTGTACATTTTTCACCTTAACTTGTTGTAATAAGTTGAAAAAATGTACACATATTTATGAACTCGACTGTACAAAGCTAGTCAAAGAACGTATGAAGCCAACCAAAATCATTTTCCACTCACTCATCAATCTACAGACACTTCAATGAGGAAACAATTACTTCCTAGGCCATATTCTATGTCTATTTGGCATTTGAGTATATTTTTTGTTGGTATAAAATGTAACTGTTTAATTTATTTATCATTATATATAATAAAACTAAGTCGATAAAAGTGTGCGTGCCGATAAAACTTAAAAAGGAGTCCCGGCACGATAAAGGGACTTAAATAGTGTGATAGCCCTTTATCCCCCCTCGAACAAGAAAGTTCCCGTTTTAACCTAAAGGGCGTGTTTTTAAAGATATAAGGGCTTCTTCAACCCTAAGTATAGTGGCGCCATCTGTTGTCGAGTAGTTGAACTTCATTGAGAACAACGATTATTTGGGTTACATTTCGAAAGGCGCGAAATTTAAAATTCCAATTTCAATAGTCTTAAATTACATTTGTTCTGTTATCGAGTATTTGAACTTATTAAAGGGACTTAAATAGTGTGATAGCCCTTTATCCCCCCTCGAACAAGAAAGTTCCCGTTTTAACCTAAAGGGCGTGTTTTTAAAGATATAAGGGCTTCTTCAACCCTAAGTATAGTGGCGCCATCTGTTGTCGAGTAGTTGAACTTCATTGAAAGTATTCTACAGCAGCAGAACCTATTGTCACGGCAGACGATAATATCGAGAACATTCTAGAAGATATGAGAAGGAAAATATTCTAAAACTTTCTCGAATATTCTAGAGCCTAGCTCTCTGAATATATAAGAGCCCGGTGTCGCCCGCCAGAGTCAGTTCGATTTGAACAGTGAAACAAGCGATTTCGAAACGAGAAGGAAAGAAGTTATCTGTGAGCCTTTATTTTGAAGTATCACGTGTGAGTATTTTTAATAGTGTGTATAATAATTTTCCATTTTGAAGCGAAGAAGAAAAAAGTTGTCTGTGAGCCTTTACTGTGAAATATCAAATGTGAGTATTTTAATAGTGTGTTTAATTAATTCTAATAGATTTCTTTTCTTTTAATTGTAATTTCCTTAAATAAAATTTTTGTTTTGTCTCAACGTATCCCACGTTTACGTAACAATATATTTGTCTATAAAATGTATGTTTAATTTTATTTTACAGAATACAATGCCTAGACGTAAAAGAGGAGGAGATCTTGCCAGTTCTGCAGCGAAACGGCGGAAACAAAAAGAATATCGAAGAAATGAAACGGAAGAAGAGCGCGAAGCACGTTTACAAAATCAACGAACCAGAATGAGCACCCTGAGGAGTAGAAAAAGCGAAGAAAGGAAAGAAAATAAAAGTATTGAAGAATCGAGAATTTTAAAAGATAATCTAACAAAAGAAGCATTCCACTACAAACCGACAAAAAAATATTACAATCATAAATATGTTGTAATCGGAAAAATGAATACCATTTGCCGATTTTGCCACGCGAAAAAATTTAGTAAAGAAACACCAGGTCTCTGTTGCATGAATGGAAAAATTCGATTACCACTACTGGAAACACCTCCGCAGGAATTTCTACATTACATGATCGTGGAAACACTAGAATCAAAACACTTTCTTCAAAATATAAGATCATACAATTCCTGCTTTCAGATGACTTCTTTCGGTACTACTTCGACTAACACTGATAGAAATGAATTTGAATATGTATTTTCAATTCAAGGTCAAATTTATCATAAAATAGGATCGTTACTACCAATGCCTAGCGAAGACTATAAATTTCTGCAAGTTTATTTTATCGGAAATGAAGAACAAGAAATTGATCAACGATGCACAAATTTTAATGGATTGAGACGTGAAATAATCCAAGATGTACAGAGGATCTTACACAAATACAATCAACTGATTTACAGTTTCCAATTAAATTAGCCTTCAGTTTCACGATTAACAAAGCGCAAGGGCAAACTTTAAAATATTGTGGCATCAACCTCAAAGAATCCTGCTTTTCACACGGTCAGCTATATGTAGCTTGCTCAAGAGTAGGAAATTCGAAAAATTTATATATATATGAGTATACCCCGGATAATAAAATAAAAAAATGTTGTTTATAAACAAGTAGTGTAAATGATGAGAAAATGTTTTCAATAAATTTTTTTACCGTTTACGTCATAGTTTATTTTTTTATTTAAACTACCCCTCCAGGACCACCAAGTTGAATTCCTAAAATGTTGGATTTGCAAAAAGTTGAATTTGCAGGATGTTGAATGTTAAAATGTTGAATTTGCATTATGTTGAGTTCTTTTTATGTCCAAATTGCATAAAGTTGAATTTGCAGCTCGTTGAATCCTAAAATGTTGAATTTGCAGAAAGTTGACTTTGCAGTATGGTGAACCCTAAAATGTTGAATTTCCATAAGATTGAATTTGCAGTAGGTACCTACAGGGTGTAGCAAAGGCCCCGAGAGATACTTTAACAGCTGATAGGGTTACTAATGACCCTAAGTGTGATACAAGTGAAAAAATGTCGTAGTTCGAAAAAAATGAGTTTCGATTTTTTCCGCTTAAATAGCAATCATTGTCTTGTCGTATTGGTCTTTTCGGCTGTTGAAGTAAGGTGCATTGGGGTAATTTCGAACGTCGTATAATTTTGAAAGTCACATAAAAATCACCATTATTTCCATCATATCAAGATTCCCCTTTCGAAATTACCCGAGCATGTCTGTATGTCGAAATTATCTCAAAGCACCCTATTGACTTTTGTTACATGCTATATAGTTTCAGGGCATATTTAAGTTCCAAGTCTCCACTGATGAGCCTTTTCGAAGCATAATGCCTTAAAATTTTGTTCCCCGTTACAGCAATGGGTTAAATACAGTCTGAAGACTGAAATTCATGACCATCAAAGGTACATTTTTTTCTCCTATTAGGACCAAAAAGCTCGCGATTCTGAGTAGAAATCATATTAAAAAATACCCATGTTAAAAAAAAATTCCAGGAATATAAATTTGAGTTCCTAAAATGTTGAAATCCCGAAATGTTGAAAGTATACATTTTGAGAATTCAACTTTTTGATATTTCAACGTTATGAGAATTCAACATTTTGCGAAACTGAAAAAAATCAACATTCTGGGAAAGTCAACGTTTCGGGATTTCAACATTTTAGGAATTCAACCTGGTGGTCCGGGAGGAAACTACCACGTAATCTCATATCAACTCCCGAGCGAAGCCGGGTATCATAGCTAGTAACTTTTATAAGTGGTATAAGCAAATTGTCCTTACCATACAAGGGTTTACGCTGAGTGGACTCTTGATGAAGTCCAGTTGTATTAGATTAGTATTCGAGTCGGCTTCGACCTTCACCATCCACAGCTGGTAACCTTCTGTGGCCCATTCCTGAAACAATCAGTTTTTTGTCACAAAATCAAATTCACCGACTAATAAAATAGAATGGTATACTTTTCTTACAACAGGCATTTAATTCTCATGGAAACAATTCTAAAACTTTAACACAACTAGGTTTTTTAACACAGGTTTTACCATACTAGACACGACGAGTGGGTTGTGTTTGCTCAAGTCCTGGTTTAGCCCGTAGTCCCACGCCAAAGAGCACATGAGTAGCGCTCCAAAAGTACTCCATACTGAGATTCCACCTCTCTCCCAACTGACGGCTACAGCTCGACCGTCGGCCGTCCACCTGCAATGGGAAAACGAGTTTGATACCGAAATAAAGATGTTAGTTAACTGTAGCTAGTCGTCTGTCGTTCAATGGATCTACCTTTAATAAATTACATGAGCGTCTCCCCAAACATACCGACGCGGAATCGGCATTCGCCGGCAAAAAATCGCCAGTTATACATATAATAGTATATGAACATGCGTACGCATGTGTTCAGCGATGACGGCGCGTAACTGTCTTCATACTATCGAACGATTTTTGGTCGGCTAGAGCAGATTCCGCGATGTTAAGTTAGGGCCTAGGGGAAACTTAGGGTTCTGGGGCTTAGGGTATTTTAGTATAATTAACGCTCAAGCTAAATGATATCCCCGATTTATGAATCTGTTTACGTGCTCTTAAAAATAACCTATATTTTAGAATATCTCTAGAGAGTTGATTGAAACTTGACTATATAGATAGTAAGAATTCATCGTAAATTTTCTAGAAATTTCGGCGCAGCATGGCAGAAAATTAGAAATGAAGTGGTTTATACAAACACTTTCTAGATAAATCAATTATCGTTCGTATTGCTGAATATGTTAATGAGCTGTATTGCAATGTAATAATGTTGAAAACTAAGAAACTCCAAACTAACCTTATACATTTAACAGGTCCAGGGTCACCGGGGAAATCTTTGGAGCTTAGCACCATTGTGTGAGAAAGCTCCAACCCTCCCGTCGCCTCATCGATTGTATACACGTCCACTTGTGAACTGAAATAGCATTATCAAATTAGATACGTGTGATATTATCCGCGTACACACAGAGCGAAGCACGTCGCGAGACAATGTACGAGGTAAACGTCCAATAGAGGTTGCCCACCCGGGCTAAACGCACGCACTGCCTCGGCCGTCTAAAATTGCCTCGCGATGTCCCTCGCTCTGTGTGGAACCGCACTAAGAGAAATTTGCATTGCGAATTTAACAAGTTCGACTTGTTGCGGGTTTATCCGTTTGAATCAAAAGTATTTAAGTAAACGGAATAAATCACAATACTGATGGTACAAGTCGAATTTATTCGAACAACAAGGTCAAACTTGTTAAAAGATATTTGATTGAATCAGCCAAACATATATATTTAAAACAATATCTGTCATGTTGCTTTTATAAAATCGACTTGTCGATTCAAATATATTGCCGATTCAAATGACAAGTAATTTGTAGAATGAACTAGTTACACTTAACAAATCTAACTTGTTGTTTGAACCAAAGAGCACGTAGGCGCTATTTTAACCAAAAAAACTTGTTGAACGAGCATGAAAACTGTTTGTTTTTTCTTTCAGTGCAGCTATTGGCATATGTGCAGTTTTCAAACATAATGTGCCACATTTCAGTTTAAGCATATGGCACTGGTCCCACCGCGAGCTAGTAAGCTATGAGCTATCGGCTATAAAAACGAACAAAAGATATGCACTCCCGTGTAAATAAAAGAGACACGGCGATGTTTATTGTTACTCGCCCAGCGGTGAGCTATCAAAATCGCCGTGTCTCTTTTATTTTTACGGTAGTGCTTATCTTTTGTTCGTTTTTATAGCCGATAGCTCATAGCTTACTAGCTCGCGGTGGGACCAGTGCCTAAGGTCGGTCTATGTACCTTTTAATTGAAAACGTCACATATTATGTGTCTCAGTAATGTTGCTGAGCATAGTATTTTGGATGTAATGAGTGGTAATTTAGCTGTTTCGTCAACGACTTCTAATGCTGCATGATGACGATGTGTAGCAGACAATTTATTTTTTAAAACTTAAAAGCACAATAAAAATTGTACCAGAAGGAATTCTCTCTACCAGTTAACCTAAGTTTCTAAGGATAATATTGTCTTCGGTTAGTGTGATAGTTACTCATGATATTAAATGGATTTCTAAGGATGTGAAAAAAATGTTTCATAAAGAAGTTTCTGATTTTGACACTTACCTTACGGTGTAAAATAAGCAGACCGCTTTTTTTAGAATGCCAAACTATTACTTACTTCTTTCTACCAATGGCGATAAGTCTAAATTTATGGTTGACGCGAACGCACGTCGCGTCATCTATGGCCGGAGCCCAGATGCCCTGGACCGCCTGAAAACATCAAAAAACGTTCAAATACCACATTGTAGATACTCCAAGTGAAAATAGAAATAATAAAAACATAATAGCTATCCTCAAGGTCCTTTCAAAAAATAAAAAATAAATTTTGCATTATAATCACAACATTACTTTCTACTATATCTTAGCGTCATTATTGAGTTCATTTCACGTGGTAAAGAATAGCTTTCAAATTCCACACAACACTTTACAGTACGATTAACATCAGTTAACGATTCGGGTTATATCTATCTTGCTCGCACTTATGCGATCCCGATAAGAGCCGAAGCCGAAGAGTAAAAGCCGAATCGTTCACTGATTTTAATCTCACTGTAGTTAGCTGCACATGATCGCTAGCGACATCTGTCTAATTAAATCAATATTATTAGCACACAATTAAGATGAATTGACGAACACTTGACGTCCTCTGGTCAAACCACAATAAACTAGCACACCTACATAACCTTACCCTCAAATCGGTATCCAACAATATCTGAGATAAGAATAAAATTTTATACAAATAATATACGATTCGTGAACAGGCGAAACTTGTATTATTATAGGTATTTATTATGAAGTACTGTTTTAAATTCAAATTAAATATTTTTAACTCTCTTATCCGGCTTATCCCCTTGCTCGGCGAGGCAAATGATTAATCCAATATTTTGGGTATGAAATTTAGACTGTATGGTTCGGCTATTAATGAGCGTTTATTTTTATTTTAGTCAATTTTATGAAAAATTTTAAAAAAATTGAAAAGTTGCTGTCCCATACGATTTTTTCTTATTTTGTCACAATTTCGTTTTCTTTCAACCCCTTATTTGCCAAGAGTGGCACTGAAGCTTTAGTAGTTTCATGTGTTCTGCCTACCCCTTTATGGGATACAGGCGTGATTGTATGTATGTATGTATGTTAAGTACTATTTTCCGTACAATGTTGTATAATAATAAATAATAAATAAATAAATATTATAGGACATTCTTACACAGATTGACTGAGGCCCACGGTAAGCTCAAGGTATGGGGTAACAAAAAAGGAAAGTAACAAAAAATTATGGAAATTCTGGGATACTTTTTGTCTCCTATTGAGATTGAAAGTGCTCGTGATTCTGAGTACAATTGACCTAAAACACCCTAAAATTATTTAAAAAACCGGCCAAGAGCGTGTCGGGCCACGCTCAGTGTAGGGTTCCGTAGTTTTCCGTATTTTTCTCAAAAACTACTGAACCTATCAAGTTCAAAACAATTTTCCTAGAAAGTCTTTATAAAGTTCTACTTTTGTGATTTTTTTCATATTTTTTAAACATATGGTTCAAAAGTTAGAGGGGGGGGGGACGCACTTTTTTTTCCTTTAGGAGCGATTATTTCCAAAAATATTAATATTATCAAAAAACGATCTTAGTAAACCCTTATTCATTTTTAAATACCTATCCAACAATATATCACACGTTGGTGTTGGAATGAAAAAAAAAATCAGCCCCCACTTTACATGTAGGGGGAGTACCCTAATAAAACATTTTTTTCCATTTTTAGGGTTCCGTACCTCAAAGAGGAAAAACGGAACCCTTATAGGATCACTCGCGTGTCTGTCTGTCCCTCTGTCACAGCCGATTTCTCCGAAACTACTGGACCGATTTACTTGAAATTTGGCACACGTATGTAAACCTGTGGCCCAAAGACGGACATGCAATATAATCAAATGAAATTAAACGAAATTTAATCATAAGGGGCACTTTTGGGGGTAAAATTGAAAATTAAAAATCAAAGTTATTAGAACTATATTGTGATATATATCAAATGAAAGAGCATTTTATAAGCATTTCAAATATATTTTTTTTATAGTTTTTATTTTGGTAATTTAGAAGTTATTTAAGAAAAATTACCATTCCCCCCCCTTATCTCCGAAACTACTTAGCGTAAAATTTTCAAAAAAATACACGAGATAGCCCTCTACCTGTAGATTACAGGAAAACCTATTAGAAATCTACAGTCAAGCGTAAGTCGGACTTAAGAGAAAAAAACTCAAATTGAGATTTTCACTCACTGCCGCTGCAAGTACTTACTAAATGTTTTGAAATTTTGTGAGCGCCATGGACAGGTAGAAAGAAATTAATTTCTGTTTAGAAATTGTTAAAAATTTTAATCATTTGCCAAAATGACTTAAGTTCCTACTAAAAAAGAGGCGCTTAAGACTGTTTAGAACTGCACTGACCATAATATTGCCCTAATAGGTCCAAAAAATGGTGTATATATACGAAAACAAAAAAATTGTGCCACCGACAACCAAAATCTGAAGTCTATTTGCTCTATCTCTTATAGTTTCCAAAATATACGCAAAATCTTTAAAGTACAAATCTAGTGTACGTTGCTATCACATGTCGTCAGGCGCTCATGACCTTTTTGTATGGAAATGTCGAAATCCGACTCGCACTTTACCGATTTTCATAGAAAGTTGTGTTTTATTATAGTTTTGAAGGAGGTTTCTTGTTTTTAACCACCAACGCAAAAACGACGGAGTGTTATAATAATAATAGGTTTGACGCTTGACATGTCTGTCTGGCATCATAGCTCCCGAACGAATCAATCGATTTTGATTTAGTTTTTAATGTTTAAGGTGAATTCGTCGAGATTTTTTTTTGTACCACGTAGGTGGCAAACATGCATACGGTCCGCCTGATGGAAAGCGGTCACTGTTACATATGGACGCCTGCCACTCAAGGAGTGGCACATGTGCGTTGCCGAGTCGACTCATTAGAAACTTGTACAAACCTGTACTTAGAAGGGGCCTGGGTGCCGACGACTCAAAGGACCGAAGGAAGGAGGAGGAAGGAAGGAGGAGGAAGGAAGGAGGAAGGATCTATTGTCCTAATTACTTCCGTAGGTCCTCCAGTTGCGATACAGGCTGCCAACATTTTAATTACACTTTGTGCATTTTAATCTTTCGGGCCGCATGACCACGCCGTTGATAGTTCATAATTAATGGGAAAATACTTGAACAGGCATCCACGACTACTTTCCTAGGTTTAAAGATTGATCAGGGCTTAAACTGGGACCAGCAAGTAGATAAACCGTGTGGTAGTCGGGGCAGTGCGTGCTTTGCCTTAGGTCGAGTTGCAAAGTCTGTGGCTCCAGAAGTAGCCCGGACATGCTATTTCGCCACTGTCCATTCATTAATACAGTACGTTGCGGAGGTCTGGTCTGGGGATGTTGTCCTGAATGGGAGAGGGTCTTTCGCTTTCAGAAACGAGCTGTCAGGATCGTTGCTCAGGTACCTGTAGACAGTAGACACTCCGGCCAAAGAACTCTTTAAAAAATAAGAATCCTTAAGCTAGGAACACACTACGCGGACGTCCGTCGTAAATCGACCGCGGACGGGGATCTGGACAATGAATATACACTTAACCGTGCAAACTATCGGTCGACGGACGTGGACGTGGCCTTGAGCGCATGGACGTCCGTTCGAAATCTGGCTCGCTGGATGTTTAGTTCCGTGCACACTGTTCGGTCGCGGTCGCGGTCGATTTACGACGGACGTCCGCGTAGTATGTTTCTAGCTTTACACTCATTACACTGCCTGCAATAGTTATCATGCAGGTAGCCATTTATGTAAGAGAGAACTTGGCAGCATACAAAACCAGGGGCGGCTCACTCCGCGATTCTATCGCCGCGCTACAAGTACATGTCAGCGGCCGCGAGTTCGCGGCCCATTCATTGGCGACGACCTTCGCGCGGCGCAATAATAGTTATTTGTATAATAGTTATTTGAAGAATCATGAACTTGCGAGTTATTTATAGAATCCTGAACTTGCGAGTTTTTTAACACACGAGAAGTAAAATACATTTGCACCCGAGTGTAACACAAAACTTTTCCCCTCACTGTAGCGAGGAACTACAACGCAAGAAATGCGTTTATCACTGCTTCCAGTAGTTCCACAGGTGGTAAATGATCTTTATTACTAGATTCACCTACTTTTATCAATTTTAAATGGGCCATGGGGCCCCAGCGCGAACAAGTTGTTCACAGAAATCGCGAAGCGTCTGGTTGAGGTAACTGGTGACCGAAGAGCTGGCGACTTCCTCGCACAACGTATCAGCATTGCGATACAGCGAGGAAATGTCGCCAGTATCCTTGGTACAATGCCTCAAGGGCCTATTTTAGACATTAGCTAGCTTTTAAGTTTAGTCTTAGTTTCTTATATAATTATGTAAATATGTTCATGTAAATAAAGAGAATTATCCATTTTAAAGCAGTTCATTTGAATTTATTCAAGGTTAAATTACTTTACCCACTCACTAGTGGGTAAAATGCGTTTTTACCCGCTGGTATTGAAGGACAAAACACGTGTTTCCGAGCTAGTGAGGGGAAAAATTCAATGTTGGCTGCTCGCGTGCGGTCCGTTTGTTAATGTAGGTAAGAATTTAGAATGGCGTCATTTTGTGAACATCAAAGGAGCCTTCCGTACTTGTACTATTATACATAATATATTCTGTGACAAAACTAATAACATGTGTTCCAAGTACAACATTCGAAATGCCGGAAAGTTAGTAGGTATCGACCGTAAATTGGCGAAATCCAATTTACGGTCAAATTAACACATGTGATGGACCCTGCCGTCTATAATAAATTGCCGCAATATGTGGTTGAAGCGCCTAGTGTGTCGAACTTTAAGTACCTATCGCTTAAAAATTGGCTGGTCGAGCACCCGTTCTACACTAATGACAATTTTTTTATTACCTAATTAGAAAAATATTTTTGTGCATTTTTTATGTGAATATTGCCTAACTTTTTGTAATTTCAATCTTCTGTCTATTTATTCTCTAAGTATTATTGCTGTATAAATATTATTTTTTTAAATCAAATCTTGACGTGTAAAATGGCGTTACAAATATGAATAAATGAATATGAGTATAAGTAGTATGATTATTTTAACCATTGAAAGTTTGTACGGAACCCTCGGTGGGCGAGTCCAACTCGCACATGGCCGGTTTTTATTTTTGCACTTTGTTGGCGTGATTAATATACATATTGGTACCAAATTTCAGCTTTCTAGTGCTAACGGTTACTGAGATTATCCGCGGACGGACGGACGGACGGACGGACGGACGGACGGACGGACGGACAGACAGACATGGCGAAACTATAAGGGTTCCTAGTTGACTACGGAACCCTAAAAAGGCAAAAAAAAGAAACGCTATAATTACCCATAATAACCCTATGTGTGACAATCATCATCATCATCATCATATCAGCCGAAAGACGTCCACTGCTGGACATAGGCCTCCCCCAAAGATTGCCACAATGACCTGTCCTGCGCCACCCGCATCCAGCGGACTCCTGCGACCTTCACCAGGTCATCAGTCCACCTTGTTGGGGGCCTACCCACGCTTCGCCTTCCGGTACGCGGTCGCCACTCGAGAACCTTTCCGCCCCAACGGCCATCGGTTCTACGTGCAATGTGTGACAAGAAGGGTCGAAAATTTGCAGCTGTGTCATGTGATGTAATTACTAGATGACCCCTTATTTAGTTTCTATTTGCAATCATACTGTGTTAATACTTACATTAGGATCAAATTTGAGGTTAGGCGCAGTGAGGTAGGCGGCGCGACCATCGTTGAGAGTTATTCCGAACCCGCATACAAGTGGTGAGTACTCGATGTCGTTTACATGCGTGTTGTCTTCTAAGATGGGCTCCGCTGAAAAAAATAATGTTGTGAATTAGTTGATTTTGCGACCAATTGAGAAATCTGAGAAAAAATATGTAAGTATGAGTTCGTGGATAGTGTTCAATTGGTGAATTCACATTGAATGCAAATTGGCAGAGAGTAATAGCCAAAAAATTTTGAAGTCACTAAAATAAAATTGGTCTAGTTTCAACGTTCATTATAAGTTACACAGGATCAATGTACATTGTGCGACATGTGGCGTCAGTAAAATATTGAATAGAATAGAATAGAAAAACGTTTATTATTGCAAACAAGAATATAGTTTCCTAGACTCGAGATTGCGATATTCTTGGGCCCGAAGTTACACACATTTTTGTTCATCACACTCGCACTACAAAAATATATAAGATAAAAAGAAAAGTTGATTATGGTAAGTACTATACATTTCATAGCCCTCTAGGGAAAACTTTATTCTATAATCCCCACTAAGTATATGCAATTGTAATGAAAAAAAATTTGATGGCGTATATAGACCGTGATTACCTTTTTGATTTTTGTCAGACCATCGAGTGTGAATGCGACCAGTGGTAACTGGTAACGCTGAAAGTGAACGCAGCCGACGAGCGCGAAGGAGGGTATATAAATCGCGCTGTCTACGCAACTTTGACACCCACCCACCTTCCTCAGCTTTCCGTGGTCATGATGCATGCAACTGCGTCGAAATATCGGGAGCTCGACAAAAATCAAAAAGGTAATCAAGGTCTATATCCCGGTCAATATAAGTCTAATGAAAATAACCGTGAATCATTGAAAACTCTCATTTTGATAACGTATAAAAGAGCGGCTTCTCATAATACAGATTAAAGTTAAGAACCTTTGGATACTTGTTGGTTGATAGAGAAGGGTATCCTCCCAAGGTCGAGGCAGTAATCGCGATTCTGCGAGCCATCCCAGCGGTACCGCAGCAGGTGAGCCCTGGTTGTGCACACCAAGATCTCAGTGCCCGATATACAGCACATGCGGGTGATCTGACCATCCCATACTAGCACTTCTTTAAACTGAAATCAGGAAGAATGTTTTCATAAGCTTCAAAAGTAATGATTCAAAGAATTTAAATAGGAAATTGAAAGAGAAAATTTTAAGAAAACCTGTGGCATATTTTTAAATGTGGCTTTTATAAAACCTGTCAGAAATTTAAAATTAAATCCTTCTCCTTATAATTAATTACTGTTATAGATCTTCTTCTTCTTCTTGTTAGAGGCTATGTAGGGCTTCTTAGCGCCTTATGTATCACTGCGACCACTTCTGATCTATTGTGATCGCCACTTACTACAACTCTCGATGAAGTCCTACAAATTCAAAGGCTTGTAGTATCTTTTTGTAATCGAGACACCTCACATCATGGATGTATTAGATATTTTAGGTAGCTGCCTAGAATCATGTTACGTGTACGTATTAGAGAGGGGCACTCTGCCAGGATGTGCAGGGTGTTATAGATCTTACAGCTGTTGTTTGTTATATACTCCAACTTAATCGTTAGTCAACAAACCAATGTAATCTTCAGCGATGGTATGACTTCCTTCACAAACAGTTCAGCAGAATCCCTCCTCAGACTGGCGGTGGGAGGGTCATACTGCTGGTATGCAGTCTGGTCACTCACTACTTCCACATTGTACAGAATCAAATGTCCTTCTGAAGTCTGCAACACAAAATATGTAGTATAAACATAAAATTATGATGCATAAAGTAAACTTTGTAAGTACAGGGGTTTTTTACAACTACAATTATGATATACAAGAGTAAGAGGGAGGCCTTTGCCCAGCAGTGGGACAATGTGGGCTAAAAAAAAAAAAATGCTAAATGCAAAATCATAACAGATTGGTACCCTAAAGGTTGTACTAGGGGCCAGAAGAAACCTCTAACAAGATGGGAGAACGAACTCAATCTCACAGTGGGCCCGAAGAGAAGAGTGGCCCAAGATAGACCCCAATGGAAAGAGCTAGAGGAGGCCTTTGCCAAGCGGCACACTGAATTAAGAGATATACTCTAGTTCAGAAAAAAGGGGCTAAATAGAAATACATAGGTAATGATATGAAATATTCATAGACTTTATAAATACAAGAGCCAATGGCCAGGTAAACATTATAATTTAATAATGATATCATGAAAGGGAATGTGAGTGAGTCTGTTTGTTTAACCATCCTTTAAGACAAAACATGATTTGACATGACAAGGCCATTGATGTGATTTTAAAAGTGGAGATAGCTGAAGGGATAGAGTGACATAGGATGCTTTTTGTTTCTTTCTAATTCCCCATTTCAATAAAATGAGGGTGGAAGTTTGTATGAAGCATGAAGCAAATAAAATGGTTTTTATAACATCTATTGAAATAATTCAGATGAGGAAGTTTACCAACCGGACAAAGGCTGCCAGAGATAAAGACATGGTAGAGGAGGCCAAGACCCCTAAGGGGTTCTAGCACTGTCAGGAGTAACTCCAGCATTATGCTGAGGCGGGACCATTTTGTGATAAACTTATCAATCCATTGTATGTTTATAGATTTAGTAATACTTTTTTTTGCATATTATGTAGTTTTATGTTTATTATGAATAAATATTTTGATTGATTAATCGATTGATGGAAGTATTACAGTCAGATAGTACAGTCAGCTGCAGAGAAAAGGGGACCCTTTAGCATACAAATGTGTGTGCAATGGGGTCTACTTTCCCCTGCAGCTGTCTGTACAATGTTATTACCGAAATGCATATCATTGAAGAGTCCGGCTTCCATTCCACTCCAACATTAACCCCAAGACGCTGCAAGGATTCAGTGCTACGCTTGTGATGCACAATAGGCACACTTGGCTGCAACACAAGCAGAGATAAATGTCAACAATCTAATATTCTACACATTCCTGCACCAAAAGGTAATCATTTCCTTTCCTGCATGGATTAATTCACCAAATTTCAACTTACCTTACAAAACCATACCATCAAACAGTCTTCGCTAAGCGAAGCGAACAATATTTTATCTCTGTTTGAAACAATCTGAATGATTTGATGATCTGCTGTGGGATTTTTCAGAACTTTCGGCCATCCTATTGGAAAGTACATTGTGCTGAATCAACATTTGATGCACTAGCAATTAAATATGAATTCCGGTAGGCAACGGCCGTTTAGCTTGCTATAAATTATAAAACATGTTACAAGAAACGAGAGTTAACGCATAATTTAGCAAGTAAATACTCTGCTCTACTACACAACACAACACACGTCTCGACGTCTCATTTTCATTTGTCAATTTTCTGACAGTTCAATGTCAATGTTACCATATTAAAAATAATTAACTTATTAAAGGGCACATGGCAACATTTTTTTAACTTTTTAGAGGCGTTTTTCAATTGATTTAACTTTTTAAATAAACCGATTACCTAATTTCGAGACCGGTTCTCACCGAATAATAACCGGTTACAAACCAATGTATCCATTATTTACTTATTGTTGTTTATCTCGAAGTTTAGAATACCTTGAACGTAAATAAAGCCAAAATACATTATGAATACCTGACGCAATGTCACCCAACACGACAAATGTTGAGTTGATAATCTCATTGCATTCTTTTCTAAGACTATAATTATATTATAAAAAATTGGTTGTCTGTAAAGTCGGTTTACGGACGGTAGTTTAACGTGATAACGTCAAACATTACAGTAGTAATTCATAATTCATTTATTGCATTTGTAATCATGTGTTACACAAGGTCTTACAATAGGCTATATACAGCAAAAGATCACATGAACCCTGTTAGGGTATACAGCAATATACTTAACTAAGACTAAAACTATAATTATTTACATAAAATGGATTTTTAAATAACATGCATTTTAAGCAACATTACATTACACGGACATGTAGTGGCAAAAATTATTTTGAAATTGATAAAATTTATTGGTATAAATTTTAATTTAATTTAATTTATAAACATTTTCATTTTTAGGTTTTATTTAATTAATACTAATAAATAATACTTCATTAATGGAATTAAATGTCAACAATAAAATAACTAAATTGAAATGCAATAATAAAAAACCTAATTGTATGCAATAATAAATTAGAAATCAATTGGATTATTAAAATTATAAATTTACTGATATATTATTTAATTCTTTCTATTATATATTATTCTACATGTCTAAGATTGTATCATTGAAAAACTCATCTATAGAATAATAACATTTTTTAATTAATAACTCTTTTAATTTTCGTTTAAGCACTTCATCTTTAGTTTCGTTTTTTATTTCATCTGGTATTTTGTTAGCTATTAATATGCATCGGTAATACGGACCATTTCTGAACATTGCCAGTGTTGAAGGGGGTAATTCAAACTCGTTTACATTATTTCGTCTCTGGGATTTTATTACTTTTTGTTTAAACAAGTATAGACAGGGGCGGTCAGAGTATAGCAAAAGGGGCCCGATTCTGGGACTTTTTTCACGTTTTTAGGGTTCCGTACCAAAAAGGTACAACAGGAACCCTTATGGTGCGATTCTGTCCGTCTGTCTGTCCGTCTGTCACATTCCTAAATATCTTGAGAACTAGTAACGCTATCAACTTGAAATTTGGAATAGTTGTGAACATTGTAAACCACTACAAATAGAAAGTATAATTTTTTTAAATATATTAATTTTAATTGTAGAAAATGGCCAAAATGAAAGGGGGGCAAACTGTAAATTTCAAGTTACTAGGTCAAGTGTGGTATCGTTGGAAACAGCTCAAATTGAACGTAAATAAGCTATTTTTTATAATTTTTTTGTTGTGGAAAAAAAAAAGAATTTTGAAGGAAATTGTAAAAAAAAATACCGTTCCCCCCCCCTTATCTCCAAAGTTTACCAACGAAAAATTATGAAAATTTTAGAAAACATTGGTTTTATGCTATATATTACAGGAAAAATATAATCGTGTTTGTATTTTGAATACTTTTTTTTTTATTCACAAAAAGCTTTTCAGATTTTTACTTTCAATTTACCCACCCTTGCGGATGTATATTGTACTTCAAATTAATACGAGATGTTACGTAAACCATCTTCTGTCCAATAAAGTAAAAACTGTTTAAATCGGTTAACATTATAAAGAATTATCCCTGAAAAACCAGGTCGCGCAAATTAGTTAGCAAATTGACCGGGAGATGGCGCTATACACTATAATACTCATTAGTGCCTATACTTTTGTCTTCTAGTCAAGTCATTAGAGTTATATGAAAATATGAGATTATTTTTACTAGGTAGTTTGAAAGAAAGTTTGTACGGAACCCTCGGTGGGCGAGTCCGACTCGCACTTGGCCGGTTTTTTTTTGTTCTTATTTGAAAGAATGCATTAAAATAAGCATCTTTTATAAATTAAAGTTTTTTTAAAAACCTACTAATTTAGGAGTTAGAGTGGTGCAAAGTTACAAAATTTTCCCGTAGCATTACTAAGGCGCCAGAGACAGAAAGCGATATCGACGGAGCCCCGCTTATTACAGAAACTGCACAGAATAGGAGCCTTCGGCCGTTTGAAGATACCTAACGAACCTAACGTATACCTATATAAAAGTCGTCATTTTGTATCCTAGACCGTTTGCGAGACACGCGTTAATTTTATTAAAGTGCTAGTGCCATTTACTAATCTTAGAACCCTAATATCTCAGTAAATATTAATCGAAAAGAAAAAGTTTATATAACAAAACATCCTTATTTAAACGTGTTCTATATGATTTATCAATATTAACATAGGTTATATTGGTAAAAAAAATCATCGTAAATTTATTGTCTCTGGCGCCTTAGTAAATACTATGGGAAAATTCGCAACTTCGTACTGCTCTAACTCCTAAATAAGTAGGTTTTTCAAACAACTTCATTCTATAAAAGATACTTATTTTAATGCAATCTTTCATGTTTTTTAATTACAAACACTCAAAAATAATAAACACGGGCGCGCCATCTGTCGCAGCTGTGGTGCTTTACTCAGGCCACACGCTACAACCATACCGAGCGCATCGATCAGCCGCTTAGTTCCTGTGGTAATTCCCACAGGAGGTCCTTGGAACAATAGGAAGGCACTTTGGTTTATCCGAACGTTATTTATTTATAATTTATTGATATATATTTACACAAACATGTTTACATCATGATTCCTGTCAAAAGAGTGTCGTTTGAAAACTCAAAAGTCTGCACATAGACAACTGAGATTCCAAACTTAAAGTTGGTCAAGCATGAGTCGATTGCATATTCAACCTTCACAATAACACACCCCCTCAATCGACTCTGCTTGAAGCGTTAGTACATACTTTACAACTTTTATCTAATACTTTACAACTTTTATTTAAAAAGGCCACAATCTCATTTCCAGAACAATATATCAAAACTTTCATCACATTACCAAAAAACAAAAGGTTTCAAAAAACGTTATCATCAAATATTAATTAGTACATATCTACATGTACTCTCATATAATATAAACTCCCACTAATCGACACATCACTACTAATATATAAATAAGTAGTTAATTATTCAGCTTCTCGCCTCATATTATTCTTTATTCTCCCACTCGATACATCGCTACAAATATATAAATAAACAGTTAATTATTCTACTTCTCGCTTTATATTTATCTTTATTCTCCCACTCGATACATCGCTACTAATATATTAATTAACTACATCTATCTCCCTTATTTATTCCACCTCTCGACTCATACTTATCTTTATTCTCCACCGCTCGATACATCATTACTAATTGCCAAATACATATTCGATTATAAAATTTACGTATCCTTCCCTTCTCTAAACAAATACTAAAATACTAAAAATTATAATAATATTTGGAATAAATAAAATTTAGAAAAAATACTTAAGGATAACTTCAGAACACTGTGTAAATAATGATTATTAAATGAATGTGTGGTTTTACTCTTTCTTCAAGTTGGTTTGTTGGTTACTTTTATATTGATTCACTTACCATTAGTACACTAATACACTTACACCCCTTAAGTGAATCATTATTAAGCACCCCTTAATTCTAACTTTATTTCATGTTTCCAGAATCCTCAAGTTTTCTTTCAATACACATTCCTGTATTATTTTTACACACCCTATAAAAACTTACATACTACGATAATTATAAACAAACCCCGACATGAGCCGAAAAAATAATTAACGTTCACTTTAGCCCGCACTTATACTACACTCAATGACTCATTTTAGCCACAATATCACTAAAACACTAATCTTCGTTGACATTTTTCAAACTTTACAGCCGGTAAACTTTTAGTTAGTATATCAGCCAGCTGTGATCCCGTCGGACAGTATTTAACTGTAATCTGATTTTCGTCAATTTTCTCTTTTAGGTAATAGTATTTTACGTCTATGTGTTTGCTTCTTCTCCCCATGATTCCTTTTTTCATAAGCCAAATTGCAGATTGATTATCTACTCTCATCTCAACTTCTAGTTTTTCCTTGGTTATCTCAAAAATCAGATCCCTTATGAATAGTAGTTCTTTACAACATTCTGCTGCTGCTATGAATTCTGTTTCTGTGCTGCTCAGTGCGACTACTGATTGTTTTCTTGAGCTCCATGCCACTGGTCCACCATTCAGCCAAATCACAAAACCAGAAGTGCTGCGCCTAGTGTCTGGATCTCCCGCGAAATCCGAATCACAATAACCCCTGAGTACTTTATCATCTTTATTAAAGTGAATCCCTTTTTCTGTTGAGCCTTTCAGGAATCGCAAAATTGTCTTAGCATTATTCAAATCATTTAAATTTGGAGAATTTTGATGCCTCGAACAATAACCCACTTGAAAACTAATGTCTGGTCGCGTTTTATTCGAAAGATATAACAATGACCCTATCATCTCTCGGTAAAGCTCATGAGACTTAGTATCAACCTTTACTGACGGATGCTGTTCTATCAGAATTGTTGGACATTTACATTCTTTGGCATTGTTTAGGTTAAATTTCTTAATGATTTTCTCACTGTATGTTTTCTGAAAAATTTTAATCCCATTTTCATCTTGCTTAATGTCCAAACCAATGTAATTGGTGACTTCATCTAAGACTCTTAGTTCAAAAGCCTTTCTAATTCTTTCTATTATGTACACTAGATCTTCTTCTTTCTCTCCAAGAACTAATCCATCATCGACATATACCGCAAGAATAATCTTCCTTTCACCCTCCATAACAAAAATGCATTGATCAAGTTTCATCTGCTTGAACCCCATCTTTATTAAGAACTCTGTAAACTTAATATTCCACATTAGTGGAGCTTGTTTCAGACCGTATAAGCTCTTGTTTAGTTTGCATACTTTGCCTTCTTTGTTGCTATAGCCTTTGGGTACCTTCATGTATATACATTCTTTCAAGTCTCCATGTAAAAAGGCTGTCTTCACATCAAACTGTTTCATTTTTAACCCTTTTGCCGCTGCAATAGACAGTAAGATTCTTAAAGACGTACTATTAACTACCGGACTGTACGTCTCGTCATAATCTATTTTGTACTTTTGTTGAAAGCCTCTTGCAACTAGTCTGGCTTTATATCTGCCATCAGATTTTACTGTAAAAATCCACTTGCTAGTAACTAATTTTCTTCCTTTTGCTTCCTGTTCATCCACAAATGACCACGTCTTATTTTCTTCAAGTGATTTAATTTCTTCTTTTATTGCCTTTTTCCATTTATCCTTTTCTTTTGATTCTATTGCCTCCTCGTAAGTTAACATTGAAGCTTCAGTATCATAATTCATTAAATAATCTTTATATCTATCAGGTAATCTGCGGTCTCTAGCAGGTTGAACTCTTCTATTTTGATTAACATCACTATCAATCTTTTGATTTTCAATACTTCCAACTCGATTTTCAACTTCTTCATTATCAAAAAATTCTTCATTCCCATCATAAAATACTTCATTATTTTCTTCTTCTTCAATTGTTTCTATTTCATTGTCTTTTGTTTTATCTTCATTTGTTTCGCCTTCATTTATTTCACCTTCATTTGTTTCGCCATCATTTATTTCGCCTTCATTTGTTTCGATTTCATTTGTTTCATCTTCTTTTGTTTCATCTTCTTTTGTTTCACCTTCTTTTGTTTCACCTTCTTTTGTTTCATCTTCTTTTGTTTCATCTTCTTTTGTTTCATCTTTTGTTTCATCTTCACTTGTTTCGCTTCCTAATCTTCTTAAATGAATAACACCTTCTCGAACATTCTCTGCATTTCTACTTCTTACTTTTCTTTTTAACACATCACCTTCTCGACTCTTCTCTATATTACTACTTCCTCCAACTCTTCTTGATGAACCTCCTTCTCGACCTTCATTACTGTTGACTCTTCTGACCTGATTTTCTTCCTGCCTGTTTATTTGATCTTCATTTTGTGTTGTGCCTTCTCTAACTGTCTCTTCAGTTTCTTCGTCGATTGTCCAAAGACCTCTAATACTTTCATCATTTTCTTCATTTGTATATATACCTTGCTCATCTTCATTTATTCTTACATCCCTCGCTCTTACAATTGCTTTTGTTTCATCCACCCATATTTTGTAACCATTCCTGATATAGCCAATCAGGATTCCCTTTTTGCATCTGACATCTAGCTTTCGTACACCAGAGTTTATTTTATAATAAGTTGTTGAACCAAAACGTCTTACATGTGATACATCAGGTTTGATGCCAAACCACATCTCTGCTGGAGTTTTGTCTTTGCCTTCGGTAGGACTTCTATTGATTAAGAAACTTGCAGTTATAAGAGCTTCACCCCATAGATAATTTGGAACTCGACCATCGAATATTAATGCTCTCGTTCGTTCTAACAAGGTTCTATTCAATCGCTCTGCTTTTCCATTTAATTGAGGAGTGTAGGGTATTGTTAGATCCATAATTATGCCCTTAGAGCTGCACCAAGACATTAGGTTATTGTTCGAGTATTCTTTTCCGTTGTCGCATCTGATTTTCCTAACTTTTGTATTGAAATAGTTCTCCGCTAAAGTCACAAACTGTTTTATTTTATCAAAGGCTTCACTTTTAAAAGTAATTAAGTAGACAACACAAAAATGTGTAAAGTCATCCAAAAAAGTAATAAAATATTTTTTATTATCCCAAGTGGGAATTTCTATCGGACCGCAAATGTCCGTATGGATAATTTCTAAAGGAAATTTTGCTTTAATTCTATTATTTTTGAAAGGTTTTCTAGTCATTTTTGCTTTAATGCATATTTCACAAAAGTTTTCTTTATGTTCCCCCCAATTTTGATACCGTTCACCAGTTTAGCTAGACGCGGCACATCCGATACGTGACCTAGCCGACGATGCCAAATATCGGCGTTCTCAGAAAGCAAACCTCGCGAACAGTGTTAGCAGAAAATTCTGTTTCATAAAGACCGTTTCTAGTTTTATATCCCGTAAGAATAATGCGATTATATTTCTTTACAGTTACCTTGTTTCCAACGAAGAGTACAGAAGCTGCATGATCAGTGATTGAACTTACAGATATCAGGTTTCTAGAAATTGCAGGAACATGTAGTACATCTTCCAGTTCAAAACCATTTGTTTTTACTGTACCTATGGCTTGTGCGACGAGGTTCTCTGCATTAGCACATCTTATTTCTACATTTACATTTTCTGTGGAGTTAATGACATCATTATTATAGAACATGTGAGAGGATGCACCCGAATCAATAATGGCTCTAATACTAGTTGTATGCTTCTGTTGTTCACTCACCAGACTAAAAGTGCGACAAAATTTTTCAATGTGTCCCTTCCTGTTACATTTCCTACATACCTTTGTAGAAAAACATTCACTGGAAGTGTGGCCACTTTTATTGCATATTGTGCATTTTTTATTATTACAGAATCTCGCAATATGCCCTCGTTGGTTGCAATTAAAACAAATTCTTTCATTGCTTTTCATTGCTTCCTCTGTTTGGTTATTTATATCTGAATTGACTACTATTGAATAATTATTTTCAACAAGCTTAAGTTCTTTTTGAATTCGTTCGATCAAAGTATGTATGGTTTGGTCAGACTTCGGAGTTACCTCCCATACAGTCCTGAAGTAATTTAATGTTGAAGGTAAAATGGTCAAAATCTTTTGTATAAGCATGTCATCATTTATTTTATTTGCGGTAGATTCTAGTTCAAAACACATATTTTGCAATTTGCTAATATCTTGAAGTATATCTCCAGTAAATTTGTAGTTATAAAATTCTATAACTCTGAGGTGACTGTCTTTTTCCACTTTGTAATTGAAGACAATATCTAATTTTTCAAAAATATCCTTTGTGGTTGAGCAATTAATCACATAATGTAAAATATTTTCATCTATTGAATTTAAAATATAGTATTTAGCTTTTGCGTCTTTACCTTTATCATCGGCTCCAATTCCTTTTGCATCCAGAAATAATTTAGCTAGTTTTCTCCAATTAGAATAATTCGTATTTAATTTCAAAGTCTTTATGTTGTCCTTGCTGTCCATGATGTAGTTTACTTACGGTTTTTCTTTAACTATGATGTTACTCTCGTTGCTAAGGTTATGTTGTCAACAACTGTGGTTGCTAACGTTATTCTCGCCGTACGAAAGCTGACTAAATAATGCTGAAAAAATACAAACACTTCCTAGCTTTAAACACAATGTTCCTTAACGTCGCGTATGGGCCATAACCTGTGGTAATTCCCACAGGAGGTCCTTGGAACAATAGGAAGGCACTTTGGTTTATCCGAACGTTATTTATTTATAATTTATTGATATATATTTACACAAACATGTTTACATCATGATTCCTGTCAAAAGAGTGTCGTTTGAAAACTCAAAAGTCTGCACATAGACAACTGAGATTCCAAACTTAAAGTTGGTCAAGCATGAGTCGATTGCATATTCAACCTTCACAATAACAGTTCCTACGCGCGCCAATAGATGGCGCTTTCGCTATATTGGGAAACGGGACAATGACGTCATCTTTTTCGTGCATGCTGCCCGTAGTAACGAGTTATTAGACGTTATCACGTCAAAAAAACGCCTCTTACTCCGCGTACCGATACAATGCAATGGCGATGGCGATTCGAGTTTAGATTTTACTAAACGTACTTCTTTGTGTCTTACTGCGATTCTCTGTAATTTGCTCACCTTTTAGTTCATTGCTATGTGACAATTATTAATCGGAATTAATTACCATGTTTTGTGTAACAACCTTATAACATGTCTGAAGAAATGGACTCGAATGTAAACAACCTCTCCGCTACCGGAGAGGGTTTTGAGGTATCCCAATCAAGTTCCTTGTATTTAGAAAATAATAGTGTCCCCTCTCCCGGCAGAGAGTGCTCACAGCCTGCTGCCGTAGATGAGGCTGAATTAAGCGATATGTCTATAGAAAACGATCTCGTATCTTCCACCAACAACGAGGATCAATCGCAACTAAGTTACTGCAACTTGGATGTAGGCAGTGAAGTGAACATCAACGAAGATGAGCCGGACGACCCTAACACCACATTTGATCTTGGAAACGAGGCCAACTCTGAACCTAATAATTTACATGAAGAAGATTATGTGCAAGGACAAAGTAATGTAGTAAGTAACGATGTAGACAAGGACGTGGAAATGCCGGAAGACGACACCGTGGACGTAGAAACAGTGAGCAGCTCAGAAGTATGTCAGTCAGGAGGCTTGTCCCCGCCACCAGAAGGTTTACCTTCAACTCCTGTAGGTTCCTCTCCTTCAAAACAGGGTAGAGGAAGGGGCAGAGGCCGAGGAAGAGGACGGGGAAGAGGGAGAGGCCGAGGTAAGGGTAGAGGTAGGAAATCAGTACCATATAGCGATTCAACCTCTACTAACTATGACACAGACTTGAACAGTGATATTAGTGCAAATATAAGTTCAGAAACCTTACCCGAGAATACCCCACAATCCCCTAAGAACAATATTGATACAACTGAAACTGAGACAAATGGCTTACTTGCATCGCCAAGTCAGACTATAGACACTTCCACTGAACAAGTCCCTGTAACTAGAAAAAGAGGCAGGAGGAAGAGAGAGTCACCTGTTATAGGTGATACTTTTAGCTTGGAAAGTCCGGAAGCTGTAAGCCCAAAAATTTCTCGTCGAAGAGCTCCACCAGCTGTTAAAAACATGGAAAGCTCACAAAATCCAGTCGTTGAGAATCCAAGAGTTTCCCGTAGACGAGGTCGGCCAAGAAAAAATTCAAGTGTAAGTGATATTGCTGAAAACAAAACAACAGTCAATGGGAATTCTTTACCTGTCAATGCCAGTTCTGCTGAAATGAAAGACCTTAATAAAATGGTAGAAAATTTGTCTCAACTTGAAGACAAGTTGCGTAAATTACAAGATAATCTTTCAAATATAGAGAAGATAGAAGAAGATGATGATGATGATGAGGAAGACATGTGTTTAAGTCAGCTGAAAACATCAATTGATTGTGAAAAAGCATCTGAAACCAAAGACCTCATTTTGCAGGGGTTGCAAGAAATGCCTTCTTCACCATTGGCTGCACCTGAGACAGATTTAAATAATGGAATTATGGCAAGTGGCAGCACTATATCTGAGACAGTCACTCAGGCTGAGGTCATTAAAGACAATGAGGCTACCACAACAGAAAACAACATTGCATTGACAGAAAATGATACAACAGAAAATGCTACTACAGAAACTGTTACTATAGAAAATGCAACTCCAGAAAATGTCTCAGCAGAAAATGCCACAGCAGAGAATATAGACAGTGAAAATAAAAATAAGCCTATGGATAATAATGAATCACTTCTTGTTGAAGATACATCAAAGAGACCTAAGAGGAGAAATGCAAGGAAGACATTTAAATACAGAAATGATGATGATTCTGATGAAGATCCATTTGCTAATGTTGAGCTCTCAGATGATGATGAACCAAGGAGAAAAAAGAAAAGCGGCAGGTACAACTCGGATGATGAATACATACCAGGAAGAAAAGGTAGGACTAGCTCCATAGACTCCTCAGATAGTGCAGTCGGTGAGGCACTAGATGAGTTAGAAGAGCTGAAAATGACAAAAAAACGAGGAAAAAAGAAAAAAGAAATTCAAGTAGAAGAACAGAAAATGCCCCTAATTTCAGAAGTAGTTAGCCAGAGCCCTATGAATTCATCGAGTCGGAATTCAGTTGAAGATAAAAAAGAGCCTTGGAGGTTTTCTCCAGATACAGTTGAAGATTTGTGTGAGGTTACTGAAGTGCAACCACCTGATGAAATCAAACCTACAAAACCTCCACAGTCATCTAATGCTTGGGGTTCAAGTACAGAGTTTGAAAACTTCCTTGCAAAGAAAATACAGGGTACCAATTTGAAAATTAAAAAAGTACCTAAACATCTACCAAACTCATCACCAACTGTAGTAAAAATCCCCGTCTTAGAGGCAAGTGAAGTTAAGAAAAAAGTAGAAGCTTCTTCACAAACCAACAAAGTCCAGACAGAAACTATAAGTACTCAGACTAGTGGGCCTTGCACACTTTCAATGAAGACCAATGTTCCTTTAAATAGTGAACAATCAGAGAATGCATGCAATTTCCTTACTAGCATTGTGAAAACAACTTCAGAATTAGGAACCTTGATGACTCAAAAGTCTGATGATTTTATACAAAAGAAAATAAACACTGCTAATGTGGTTGACACTTTTAAGATTGACTATTGTGTCAAGAAATCATTTTTACTACTGAAGCTTGCCAAACATAATATTATGCAAATGGAAGAAGACTTATCCAACCAATATGAAAAGTTTCTACAAGAAAACAACCTATCATCATACAGAGAACAAGAGAAGAAATTGGAACCTACATCTAAGAAGGAAAAACAAGATAGTGATAGTGACTGTGAAATAGTTGGGGAAACTAAGCCCTCAACACAGCCCCAAAAGGTTGTAGTAAAACAAGAAAGTAAACCCAAATTCAACCCGAAGACAGTATTTCTAAATAAAGAACTATCCATCAAAATTGCTAAAAAACCAACTGAAGAAGTGAAGAGTAATAAAAATCTAAATATCAAAGGCAGACACACTGTGTGGATCAGTGATTCAGTGATGGTAAAGAAAGTAAAGGGCTCGCAGTCTTTTTTAGCCCAGGACAGCCGAAATAAAAAACCACCTGATAATAAGATTACTGAACAAATGGTAAGTGATTTTTTTGAGGATTATTACCGCCAGAAGGCATTATTTGCGTGTGCTCCATTTGTATCCACGGAATGGTCTAACTGGCGGCACAACAGTTACGTCTGCCAATATTTTACTGTTGAACCTGATAATCTTACAAATGGTAATATTTCTAGAACTGAGGAGATATTCACGGACAATGACAATAACCCTAGTGTGAGTGAAAGTGGCAATGAACTTAGTGAGAAAATAAAATGTGAAGTTAGCAAATTGTCCAACCCAACAACACTATTATCAATTTGCTTGAAGAATCTGCATGAACACTTTTTTCCGGAACCCAGTGATGTGAATAACATCAGTCCTGAATACACAAACAATAATAATTCAGCTTTGGTTTATCAGCCAAAAACGCTATTTTCTTCATGCTGTGAACATTTGAAGAAAATTCAGCAACATCTGAAGACACAAAGTAAGTTGTCAGCAAACTCTCCAGTGCTTGTAACACAAAATATACCTGCTTCAGAAGTTTCTGAAAGTTCAGATGAAGATGAAGACAACTCGGAAGAGAACATTAGTTTTGAAAATGCTTTAGAATTTCTATCCCAGCCTATCCCTTCTTTATTTTCTTTGTGCTGTGAACATTTGAAAAAAAATCAGCAACATTTGAAGACACAAAGTAAGTTGTCAGTAAACTCTCCAGTACCTTCTTCAGAAGTTTCTGAAAGTTCAGATGAAGATGAAGACAACATAGAAGAGAACATTAGTTTTGAAAATGCTTCAGAATTTCTTTCCCAGCCTATCCCTTCTTTGAAAGCATTGTGTTTTTCAAAAATAATCGAACTTGACTTTATAAATACTGTCATATCTAATAGTGAAATTGATGAAACTGAATATTGTGAAAGTGACTTTTCGTGTGAAGAATATAGCCAAGTAAATTCTCTGTTGACTTTATGTGTCCAAGTAATCCAAAAAAATCAAATAATTTTAAAGCCTATTAAACAAAGTGATTTTTGTATTAAGGACACTTTATCATTTAGATCTCCAAATTCTTTGAAGCATATTTCTTTTAAATGTGTAAGAAGTTTACTAAACAAATGTGTTAAAATTGACACTGATAAGATACAAAAAGGGATTGTATCAGTTTTGACTCCCTACAAAGTGAAAAAGCTAGCCAATATATGCTTTGAAATTGTATGTAAATTGTATGAAGCTGATGATTCTCAAGTAACTGAAACTGCTGAGGCCCCACCGATAGCATTAACTATAAATGCTGTAAATACACTCTCAGAAGAAGCATTCCTTAATATTGATGAAAATACAAATGAAGAAAATAATTCAGATTATTATGAAGATGATGGTGGCACTTTTTATGAGGATGAATCCATGGAACCCAATTACAATGAAGATGAAGATGCCAATCAAAGGAAAAATGAAAATTGGCTATCTAAAGTACAGTTAAAAGAACTTTTGTCTTGTGCTATACCTAACAAACAGAAAAATGGTTCAAAATCAGTTTCAGAAAATGAAAATAATCATGTAGCAGCCGAGAATTATCCTCTTATTGCGAATATTAAAACAGAACCAGGTTTAGAGGAGGCACCTGCTATTGCTGAGAACTTAGTTCCATTTATTAAAACTGAACCAGATAATTATGTTGATCAAATGACTATCATACCAGAAAGTGTTGTTACAAAAACTGAATCTTTTGATAATGTTGATCCATTACCTGTTGGTCGAGAACCAATTCAGAGACAAAATAGTGCTAGTTTTGACGAAGAAAATTTCGAGAATTTTGTAAGATCTAATAAAATGATACATGCTATTAATACTTATGAAAATGAGAATGAAGAAGCATTTAGTCAAAGTGCATTGCGAGTCCGCAGACAGCATGAACCTGATTCCGATAATGAAAATGACACGAGTATGAGTTTACTTATACCACACACATTCGAGGCTCTCACTGTTGAAACAGCTAAAGGAAGCCTCCTGGAAAACAGCGAGAGTGACAGTGAAAATGTTGGTAAAAAGATCAAACGAAAACCTGGTAGACGTAAAACAAAGAAACCTGAGCCACCTAAACAAGCCAAAGAAGTACCTGCAAAGGAAAGTAAAGAAGTACCCACAAAAGACGTCCAGCCGAAAGAGAACAAAGAGGCACCGTCTAAAGACAAACCGGTTGCTGTTAATGAACTAGCCATGCTAACTAGACGAATGCGAGAACGAATTAGGCAAGAAGAGAAAAAAGGCGAGTTATCAGACTCTGATTCTGAAAATGTAGCACAAACCTCAAAACAAGAAAAGGAAACAAAGAAAGAAACGAGACGTACACGATTGGCGGCTAAAAATAATAAGCCGGTAGATGATGAGATACAGTGCAATAATGTAGATTCGACAGAGCAAATAAGAGATACTACTGCTAATAAATCAAAGGAAGAAAGTGGTAAAAATCTCAGTGAAGATAATAAATTCACTGGATTTACTGCGGTTGATCAAAATGAAATCTCTACTTATCATAAATATGTTAAATATGTCTATGACCAAATTTTACCAAAAGTAAATGAAGATACTGAAACGAAAACTACAGACAATAAATCAAACAAAGATGAAACAACAAAGGAGACTGAAATTTCAAAGAAAATGATAAATTAAAAAATAGTGGAAAAGAGACAGAAGAGATAATAAGTTCACAGGAACCAATAGAACTTTTAGAATGCACACCTACAATGCCAATGTTTGAAGAAGAAGATGAGGAAGCTAAACCTAATCGGAAACCTACCACTAAATCACCAGGCAAGAAGAAAGAAGCCAAACACTCTAAAGAAGAACCAGTAAAAAAAGACAAAGATGATACTAAGCATGATAATAATGCAAAAAAAGAACTACTTGTCAAAGAAACTACGAACGAATTATACACTGAACACAATGGATGGAAATGTTATCCGATTCTCAGTAGCGATACAAAACTGTATGAACAACTCCCCATTATTCCCCTGGAGAAATTACCAGAATCATTTGTTCAGACATATTTTGAATATCAGGAAATAGCGACAAAAAGCAAAGATGACGAAGAAATTGATAGGTAAAATCAAATCACAAATATTTTACTTAGTTACTTGGTTTTGATTGGCACTTTTTTTAAACTTTTGTTTATTTCAGATTAATAAATCTTCAGTCTTTGAATAGATTATCTAGTGTGAAGAAACCTAGAGTTCGGAAAGAAAAAGTAGGAGGCGAAGAACAGGAAAAGTCTCCTCAAGATGATGATGAACGATCGGAAACTCCTGCAGATCCAGGACATTACAATGAGTTGTCTCCTTCTGAAGATGAGGCTGATCACTATGAGGACGATTTTACTGCACCAGTAAGCATCTTTGAATGTTACTTTGAATGTTGGAAATACTTTTGCATGTTAAATTGTATCTTGTTTTTTAATGCATGTTAATTATAAGATGTAATGTTTTGAAAAGATGTGGCCCGCCGAGTTTCTTGCCGGTCCCATAGTGGATACCCCCCTCCAACTGAGGGGGGACTGAAATCTTCTCGAGGCTGAGGCGTAGGGTTAGAGCCGGCGTAGCTTTATTTGACGTTCATATGCGCATTGTAATATGGCTACTTGGAAAATAAAATATTTCATTTCATTGAAAACATTTGCTAGTAAGCTTTTTCATTTAATAATACCTTTATTTCAGGGCCCCGATGCAACGGAAAATAATCTGGCAAAGAATTCTCTCATGAATGATGATGATGATGAAGACGACACACCGCTATCTCAGAGAAAAATTAAAAAAGAAGTAGATACCGGCGCCACTTACAAAAAGAAGAGGCCTGGCCCGAAATCCAAAACAGTTGATATAAAACAGGAACATCCAGATTCATTAATGCTCACTGCAGACAAGATGATGAATAAGGAGCTGACTCTGTTGCACGCACCAGTTGTTTTAGACAATGAAAATGCTAAAACACCTGTTAAAGGTCCTGTCTCCAGAAATAAACCGGTATGTAGACTTAAATTTATCTGAGCTGTATGCCTAGCACATGATTGCCGCGGGAGTATGTCGCCGCGAGATAGGTCATACGTCTTCTTCTAACTGTATTAATGACATAAGGACGGGTAGTCTATCTCGCGGCGACATACTCTCGCGGCAATCATGTGCTAACCCTGCTGACATATCTATCGGCTAAATTTTAATTTTTTTTATTGCTCTTGCTTTCCAGAGTGTTAATATGATAGGCTTAGACACTATAAATACTATATTATTTGTGCCGTTTGTATATCCGAGGTCTTATATAGAGAGAGTACGTCGTAGACGTCGCATCGGACCGATAGATGGCGCCATCGTTCGTTGTAAGTCGCTCCGGCGTCACACCGCCGCGATGTTGGTAGTCCCGTTTTCCCCACCTGCAACATAAGGCTCCTACGCGCCCCGGCCCGCCACCAGCCACCCACATTGTTTCGTCGAACGCCGAAGTGACCGGTTGTCGCGTATTCCGTTCGAACATTTTTACAGCATGGTGTCTCGAAATTAATCTTTTAGTTTCTATTTCCTTGTTACTCCTGGTCAAACCAGAGTTATTCGTGTTTTTATTTAAAAAGTGGCTTATAACGTTTCGGAATTATGAAATTTTTCAATTTCAATTTTCACCGTCAATTCTTTCTTCCCTTTTAATTTACGCTCGTTCTTCTTGAATAATGAGATATATTATGCCTCGCTAGCGATCATTATTCGTCTTTCGGGGTTCTCACGATAGAAATGAACGAGCGGTGCTTTATGATTCTACCCACTTTTTCGTAAGAAAGTTCCATGCTGCAAAAATCGTTACCGTTAATCAGTTTTCTTTTTAAACTATTCGCATTTCCGAGACTAAAGTAGGAAGTGTTATCCGCGTATTAAAAGTTTCGCGCGAGAATATAAGCGGTAACGTAGGTAAGTTGCTCCGCCGGGGACCACGTGCTCCGGGGACCACGTGCTTCGCGACCGCGGGCTGCGCGACCTGCGGGCTGCGGCGGCGGCGGCGGCGGCGGAGGGCGCGGTGGAGGAATACCGCGCTCCAAGGAGGTTTGAATTTCTCCGACGAATGGGTGAGCACATGTTCGGTTTCCGATTCGGTGCGGAGGCCCCAAGCCACGTGTCGGCGCCGGAACTTACTGTAGCGCTGCGATAGCGCCACTGACCGCGGCAGTGTTGTCCGCCGCGTCGGCGCCGCCGAAGTTGCGTAGAAGTTGCCTCCTCGTTAACGATGGCCATCTCTGCGGTGCCGCCGAACAACGTTGTGGCCGCCACATAGGCGTCGCGTGCGACGCTGTAAGTATGTCTGCTGCTGCCCCGACGCGAGCGCCGCGCCGTTAGTGATCTGTCGTCAATATGCAGGCTACCAGCGCGGCCACCTTCTGCCCCCGCCACAACGCCGCGAGCCTGCTGAAGCTGTCCACCAATATCGCTGGCCGCCACGCTTATGCTGGCGCCTCGATGGTGATGCAGAGCGTTCGTCTGCCGTGACAACGCCGCGATCCTGCTGAAGCTGTCCACCAGTATCGCTGGCCGCCACGCTTATGCTGGCGCCTCGATGGTGATGCAGAGCGTGCGTCTGCCTTGACAACGCCGAGAGCCTGCTGAAGCTGTCCACCAATATCGCTGGCCGCCACGCTTATGCTGGCGCCTCGATGGTGATGCAGAGCGTTCGTCTGCCATGACAACGCCGCGATCCTGCTGAAGCTGTCCACCAGTATCGCTGGCCGCCACGCTTATGCTGGCGCCTCGATGGTGATGCAGAGCGTGCGTCTGCCTTGACAACGCCGCGAGCCTGCTGAAGCTGTCCACCAATATCGCTGGCCGCCACGCTTATGCTGGCGCCTCGATGGTGATGCAGAGCGTTCGTCTGCCGTGACAACGCCGCGATCCTGCTGACTGTCCACCAGTATCGCTGGCCGCCACGGTTATGCTGGCGCCTCGATGGTAATGCAGAGCGTGCGTCAGCCCTGACAACGCCGCGATCCTGCTGTAGCTGTCCACCAGTATCGCTGGCCGCCACGCTTATGCTGGCGCCTCGATGGTGATGCAGCGAGCTCATCTGCCGTGACAACGCCGCGATCCTGCTGAAGCTGTCCACCAGTATCGCTGGCCGCCACGCTTATGCTGGCGCCTCGAAGGTGATGCAGCGCGCTCATCTGCCGTGAAAACGCCGCGACCCTGCTGAAGCTGTCCACCAGTATCGCTGGCCGCCACGCTTATGCTGGCGCCTCGATGGTGATGCAGAGCGTTCGTCTGCCGTGACAAGCCTCAGTGGTGATGCGGAGCGTAATACTGTTAACCGCTGCACAGGCGTCGCAATCCTTCTGCTGCGTCTGCCGTGACATCGCCGCAAGCTACTTGAAGTTTTCCACCGGTGTCGTCGGCCGACACGCTGATGCTGGCGCCTTGATGTCGCCTCGATCGCACGAGGTAAGATTGCAGACGCGGCGACCTTCATCGCGCCACCGAGCGCAATACTGCGGCTGCCGCGAAGGCGTCGCTAATTTTCCTGCCGCGTTTGCCGTGACGACGCCGCGAACTCTGTTGATGCTGTTCACCGATGTAGCTGACTGTCATGCTGGCGCCGGTGCCTCCCGCGCTGACGGCGGCGACCTCGAGAGGGCCACCGAGCACGATACTGCGTGACGCGACAGGGGCATCGAAGACGCCTTTCGAGCTGACGACGGCCGTCTCAATCTCACCGCCGAACGTAACATCGTCTGCTGCAGTGACAAGCTGGTAAGATTGCTGATGTGGTCCCTTGGTACTGCTAGCCGCCACGCTGATAACGCCCGTCGCGCCTAAGATGTCACGCTCACCGCGAGCACTGTCTTCCCCTACAATGGTGCCACGACCATATCCGGGCTCCGTCTGCTACGGTATCGTTGCAGACTCTGTTGCTGACCAGGCTGATACTGCCCTCCAATGTGACGCCGGGCGCCGCTATCAGCTGACATCCCGTACACTATGGTATCCACTCTTCTCTTTCCAGTTCCCGTGAAGTACTTCGACAGTATTTACACTCTATTTTGACCAATGACTCCTCCGTCGCCGAAGTGAGAACAGATAAATTCTAAAGATGCTACGTCCTATCGTGGCTTGGCCACCCATAGTTGAACGAGGTAAGACGTCAATAACCGGACGAGGAGCCGCACTGCTGCGAGGGTGTCCTGACGATGTTCGCGAGCTATCTAATCGGAGAGGCGCCTCGCGAGACGACCCTGTGATTCCTGTACGTCGCTCATTGTGTAGGTCAAAGACATCGTAAAGGTTTGCGGAATTAAAAAAAAAAAAAACTCTTTCAGAATGTCCAGATCTGAATTCGAGCCAGCGTGCTGCATCCTGAGCGTGCGTCTGTTTACCGGGCGGACACCAAAACCGATCGGTAATCTGGCCGCGGGGGTTCCAAGTACACGACGATTTCCCGGAGGCTTGTGGCGCCCCCTGTCCATTCGAGAGATTAACTTATTCGCCGAGCCTCTAATAAACAAATTGGGAAAAATAAACCCGCTTCGCCTTAGTGAACTTGAGATTCCAGCTCAAAGCGAAAGGGGCCAGGAACTCAGGAGGACTTCAGTAGTTATCATCTGGCTCGACTATACTGAATTAATATAGAGCTTGATTCAATCGTAGAACCTGATTTCATCAATTTCACAACTTTCGTAGTCTACAGAGGGAGGTTGGTTTCCAGCATTACCTCGTACAGCTGCCGATAGCTGTAGGCCAATCGCTCCTGTTTTGCTTGCATTTGCAGCCCGATAAGACCTTAAATAATCGGAATATTGTACAAAGCGGTTACGAGTAACTACGACAGTAACTGCTGACTCCAACAGACTGTCGTACGAGGTCAGTATGCACCCCCTGGGAGCCAAGTAAGTGACCTTCGGTGACCTCGCCTTCTTCTGCTTCGCCCGTCATCGTACCTCTTCGTCTGCGAGAGCCCTGCATTACGCCGTACAACGGTACGTATTAAGCCTCCGCCACACATAAAGCGCATTCCGCTTCGCTAACGCTACGCTATCAGCGCGCTGAATGCGCGCGCATTCCGCTCGCGTCCCGCGCGCGTTGCGCTCGCAATCCGCGCTCGTTAGTTCCCGCTAGTGCCCACTGGGCGCAACGCCAGCGTTTGTGCGGTGCACCGCCATTATTGCGCTCCGCCTACGCTCTCAAAGCGCGCATGTGTGGCGGTGTTTTAATTCACCCCTTGACCTGCTACCACGACGTGTTCAGCAACCACCAGCGATGCGACACGGACGTCACCTCTCAGTCTACACTGTCGACCTTCATTGCACGAAGTAGAAATCCGTCGCATCGGGTTTTGGATTAGGTAATGGATTACCCTAAGAGTCAATGACTGACTTGAAGAAATCGACTGATACCTCCGTCCAGTGTAGTAGCAATCGACAGCGCTCGTACTTTTCATCTTCTAGGCTAGTTTTACCGAGCGATCAGTATCCTCAAATGCCCTCACTAAAAAGAGTTCAGAGTTCAGGAGTCTCGCTTGTAACCGCGCTCGCTTGACGCGAAATAGTCTGATCGAAAATACCAGTATCGTAACAAATAGCCCTCGGGCGCGTGAGTGATGACCTTTTTCTGTGTTTGATATGGACGTAAGACGTTGGACTTTAAATAGTCATATCAAAGCTAATATTGATTTAGATAATTTTTACGAAGGGTTGACAAAAGCAGTATCAATTACGTTACCCTGCTACAGTACAGATAGTTACACTACTTTTACAGTTAATTTCCACACTTTGTGTCTGAAATTGGGTTTATAATAACCTGATAAAATAACGTGTCTGTTAATAATAAAAGTGTATCTAAGGTTTTTGTATCTTGTTCAAGTCAGCCTCGCCTACAATGTATAATAATGTCATTTCTCTAACTATTCGCTGACTAAAGCTAAACGTCATCACGAAAATCTCTTTAGGCGTTTCTGGCACCGAGATATTCGCGGATCGAAGGCGATTTCGACTGATACATCTGTCAAATCGGTTCAACAACCGATTCACTTATTCTTCTATGCTATGCCAATAGGGCTACCAAAGGCTTGCGCGCCAGCTGACTCGCCACCAGGAGATAATAAACAGGTCTCTATATAAGACCTCGGATATACAAACGGCACAAATAATATAAAAATTTTACCTTCCAATAAAATTGTTATTATTTTGCCTGGTATATCCGAGGTCTGAGTGATGCCTTCCTGGTAGGCTTAATATACCGTCGGCACTTCTCCTCAACAATGAGGGTGGCTGGTGGCGGGCCGGGGCGCGTAGGAGCCTTATGTTGCAGGTGGGGAAAACGGGACTACCAACATCGCGGCGGTGTGACGCCGGAGCGACTTACAACGAACGATGGCGCCATCTATCGGTCCGATGCGACGTCTACGACGTACTCTCTCTATATAAGACCTCGGATATACCAGGCAAAATAATAACAATTTTATTGGAAGGTAAAATTTTTATAAGTTCAGTTTATTATGAAGAAAATAGTTACAATGAAATTCCGCAACATGGCGAGTAGTCATATATTTCTTGTCAGGGTTTATGCACTTTGGCTTTACGTAAAGCCGCAGTTTTGTCTTTAAGTGAACACCTCTCTCCGCCAACTCTTGATTTTTACGGCTTATTTGGGATAACAATTATCCGTCATCCATACTAATATAATAAATGGGAAAGTGTGTGTCTGTTTGTTTGTCCGTCTTACACGACAAAACGGAGCGACGAATTGACGTGATTTTTTGGGTGGAGAATTGGAGATAGTTGAAGGGATGGAGAGTGACATAGGCTACTTTCTGCCTCTTTCTAACGCGAGCGAAGCCGCGGGAAAAAGCTAGTATTATATAATTTACATATCCCGAACGAAATCCAGTTTAATATTTCATTCACTTTTGTTTTAGGTCATTGATAAGAAATCCCTGGCCCGAAGTACTGTGATAGCTAACATGGAGGAATTCGAGAGAAAAAGAAGACTGAGCATGAAACAGAAACAACTAGTAAGTAAAATAACTAATAGGCTAATTTACATGTCTCGTGTGGGATGCAACTTGTGTCAGCACTTACGCTGCATCCCATTTGAGGCAGACTACAAGTTGTGCTGGCTCAGCGGCGGAGTCCGCGGCAAAGTCTAAGCACACAAAGTACTCCGCGCTGGAAACCGCTTATGACGTTGTGCCGGTGGCAATTGAGACAGCGGGGCCTTGGGGTTCAGAGGCTCGCTCCTTTTTCAGGGAATTAGGGCGTCGTTTGCGGGAGAGGGGCTGCGATCCTCGTTCTGGGTCGTATCTGGTCCAACAGGTCTCCACTGCAGTTCAGCGGGGAAATGCGGCGGGTATAATGGGGACGTTTGAGCGGGTCACTATCAAGTTTATCTTATCGCTAAACGACTATTTCGGCTAGATGTCAGAAAATGTAAATATACAGTCAGCATAAAGTCAATTCAGCTGGGATGACTTGAAAGTAGAAAATTCAATTCAATTCAATTCAATATTTATTGATAAAACTATAATTTTACACGTCATAATAAAAACAATACATTACAATAATTATTGGTACATGAGTTACAATTCTTACACATTTACTAATCTATTGTTAATTTGTGTGTCCACCAGTGTCATGCAAGGCTTGTATACCTTAAATTTGGAAGAATTCGTTCAACGAATAGTAGGCAGCTGAGACTAGGTGTTTTTTAAGTTTAACCACAAACGCGTTATTGCTGTTCGCGTTTTTTATGTCTTGAGGGATTTGGTTGTAAATTTTCGGGCCCATTGTGTGTAGACATTTTTTAGATTTCGCTAACCGTGTGCGGGGTGGGCGAAGTTCGTTACGGTGCCTGAGGTTGTATTTAGGTTCCGTAGTATTATTCTGGAACTGTTCAATGTTTCTTCTTACTTGTTTAGCTACCTCAAGAATATAAAGGCCGGGTAATGTCAGTATTTTATTACTTTTGAACAGGTCTTTAGCTGGGTGATCCCATTTTACCCCAGCAATGACACGAATAGCACGCTTTTGTAATAAAAATACTCTTTCGCGCTCCGCGGCCGCACCCCATAGGTCTATTCCATACGTTAATAATGAATGGAAGTAGCCGAAGTAGGCCATTCTCACATTCTCGGGATATAGGCTTGGGCGCAACCTTGTGAGTGCAAAGCAAGCAGCAGCAAGTCGGTCACACAGAGAATCAATATGTGGTCCCCATGTAAGGCCCGAGTCGAAAGTAAGGCCTAGGTATTTTACTTGGTCCACTTGCGGCACTTTCAGACCGTTACATGTAATGTTGAGGGTATGTTCTCTGATGCCTCTGAGGCCAAAATGTATGATATTTGTTTTTTCGATGTTGAGGGACATGCCGTTCGCCGCGAACCACGCTGCGACCTGCTGCATTACTCTGCCTAGTTTTACACTTAGCTGGTCGTGGGTTTCGGCTGCAACAATTACACAGCCGTCATCGGCGAAAAGGACGAACTCTGCTTCGTTTGATGCTTCGGAGAAGTCATTCATAAGAATAATAAATAGGTTATTTCCTATTGTTGAGCCTTGGGGAACAGCACAGTCTCCCAGATCGAGTAGTTCTGACCGTTTCCCCATGACTGAAGTTAGTTGTTTTCGTCCTTGGAGGAACGATGCGATCATATGATGTAGGCTGCCGGTTACACCGTAGTGGTCTAGTTTGGCTAAGATAAGCGGATGGTGCACGAGTTCGAAGGCACGAGAAAGGTCACAGAATATGGCTGCAACGTGTCGCTTAGCATCCAAGTGATTCATTACCCTTGTGTGGACGTCCCGGGCTGCGTCGATAGTTGAGCGTCCTGGCTGGTAAGCATATTGTTGTTTGTTCAAAAGGTTGTTATTATTAAAATGAGACATAAGTACATCGCTTAAAACGCGTTCAAATATTTTTGAAAATGTAGGGATCAGAGATATAGGTCTAAAATGCTTAATTTTGTCCATGTCCCCTTTACCTTTATAAATCGGCTGAACTTTTACATTTTTTAGTGTACTGGGATAAATACCACAGTTAAAACAATTATTAAATAGGTCACACAGTACACTAAAAAGGAACTGCGGCGCTATATCAAGAATGTTAGTATTCATGTCATTAATATCCTGCGAATATTTTCGTTTAATTTTTTGTACTGCATTTATTACCTGTTGCAACGAACACGCTGCAGTGTTGATAATGTGTGCGTGTCTTTCAATGTACATACTTAGATAACCCAGTGCGGTCGGGATGTTCGTGTGTGCCATTACACTCTTGTTTGCGTTGACATAGAACCGGTTTAGTTCCGTTGCTGTCGCCGCCGCGCGCTGTTCGTCTGTATGACCAGCTGATTTACTAATCAGAATGTCGAGTGCATCTCGTTTTCTATCGCACCTACCGGTCTCAGAGGCTATTAGTCGCCATGAAGTCTGGCATACATTTTTACTGTTAGTGATTGCATTGTTTACGTAGTCCCTGCGTGCCTTACTTAGTTCGTTGACGAACTTGTTCTCAATTAAAATTAAGTTGCTATTATCATAGTTCGCGCTTGAGAGCTGATTAGATAACATTTGCATTTTAGCTTGGCGCATTTGTTTTCTAGCATCTAACACGTGTTCGTTAAGCCAAGTTTTAGACACATTTTTAACTGGATATTTTTTTAAAGGAAAGTGTATATTGTAGAAATGAATAACAACATTTAATACCGAGTCAAATATTTTACTAGGGCACATTGATTTATGTAGTAAAGTGTCCCAATTATATAGTGATACATTACGTTTAAAGTCATGAATATTTGTATTGGAAAATAGTCTTTTCCACATGACACTGTTGGATTGGAGTATCTTATTAACTTCTACCGATACATACGTACATAGGTGATCAGATACAAACATATTTTTAGGCTTCACACAAGTAACTTCGTTTACGGGTATGTTGGTGTAGGCATGGTCGATGCATGTTTGAGTCGTTTTGCAAATTCTGGTTGGAAATCTGACTAAAGCTCTCATACCTACAGATTTAAAAAAATCAAATAAAGCTTTCTTTTCAGTAGAATTAGTTAACAAGTCGATATTAAAGTCGCCTAGGATTAGTACTTTATGTTGTTTAAATATTTGAAAGTTGAGAATTTGCTGTAATAATATGATAAAAGAGTTAAAGTCATTATCTTCGCCAGAATTATTAGGTGGCTTATATATACACATAACAATCAAGTCTAGACCAACATACTCTGTTGCGCACGCTTCTAAGTTCATTTCTTTGCTCAGATTAGCTATTTCTGGACGTTCCAATGTGAGTAGCGAAGACTTGGAGTATATACACACTCCGCCGCCGTTCCTCGAGGACCTGCAGAAGCTCGCGCTGAGTTTCCAATCCATGATGGTTACAGCCTCCAGGTCCTTTTTTGTTAGCCAATGTTCTGATAGACAGATAACGTCAATATTGTCGTCAAGTTGTAGTTCGCATTCAAGCTTAAAGGTTTTGTTTTTTAATCTATTAATGTTTTGATGTATCACGGTGAAGTTGTATGTTTGTACTGCGTGTTGAGTTTTATGTGGGCCACTTGAATGCAAGTTACGGGTCGGACTGCTTGCGTTGTTTTCCAGACAGAAAGGGCCTCCATGGCGATACACAAATATTTACAGGCCAAGCCGAGCTCTTCAAAAATGCATCGTAAACCGATGATGGGATTCCTATTTTAAAGGAGCTGTAGGTATCGTGTTTAGATTGTATCAATTCGACTGTGTAATCGTGCGTGTCGTGGATAGATTTTAAATAAGCAATTATGTCGTCAGGTTGCGTGGTGGTTTTGAAATAACAGGCATGCAGGTGCCTGACTTGTTCAATTCCTTCCAAGTTCGCGTGTCTTGCAGTCCCTTTTATGGTTTTGGACGTTTTTGCATGCCGGTTTATTATCGTAGGTTGGTTTTCTTTGTTATTTAAGGTCTCGCTTTGTTGTGATATCGTCGCGTTATTCATGTTGTCGGGGTAGAAGTCGTGCGGTTGGTTATTACTGGGGGTATTCTGTTGCAATTGCGTATCGCTAACGGTTGACGCAGGAGTGCTGGGGGAGCATACTGATGGGAGTGATGGCACACTAGTTGTCTTTGGCGTTGTTTGTTGACTTGGGATACCTTTATGTTGCAGAACGGCTAGCTTTTTCTTGGTGTCTCTAGCGGCGGCTCTTGTTTGCCTTTTTGATTCATCAGTGCTGAGTGGTTTACCGGTATTGGCTGACGTAGTGTTGGATACGGCCGCCGCATAGTTAACTTTCAAATCCGACTTCACTATTTGGGATTGAGTCACTGCGTTTGGCACGATTGTTTGGGTAGATTGAGACGGGATGGCGGTTTTTAAGTAACATATTTCACTGCGTAATTCACTGATTATAAGATTTAATGATTCGATTTTCGTTTTAAGTGGAAGTATTGCATCCTTTACTGCTTTCGTAATCTCTTCTATGTTCAATCGCGACATTTTTAGTGCACTACTCTAGACAGATGACAGCGCGAGCGTGCGAACGCTGCTAACCGTGCGAGTGTGGGAGCGAGACTTTGAACGGTCAACCAAATTGTGTTCTAGGTCACCCTGGAACCCTATCTTATTGACACCCTGCTTTATTTGGCTTAGAAGTCGCTTTGAAGTTTACTGTGAAAAGGTTCTACGTTGGCATGTGCTGTTGTTAGTGATGTGCCGATGAGAATATCTCGTTTCTGAGAATTCCTGATATTTTTAGACATTTTCCAACTTTCTCGAGAACATTCTCTCAGACTAGCAAAAATAGTGCACTATCTATGTATTTAAAAGTGCTCGGTAATTCCCGGAAATTTTTGAGAACGTTTCCGATAGATTTCTCGAGAACGTCACATCACCAGGTTGTAAAACTTTACGTGTTATGCTATAACTATAACAGATTGAGTTTTGAATGATTCACGGTTATTTTCATTAGACTTATATTGACCGGGATATAGACCGTGATTACCTTTTTGATTTTTGTCTAGTTGTATTTTAACGCCGAGTGTAGAATTGAAAAACGAGCAAGTGAAAGGATTCTATAGTTGAACCACGAGCGAAGCGAGTGGTTCGAGAATAGAATCCTGAACTTGCGAGTTTTTTAACACACGAGAAGTAAATAGTTATTTGTTATACAAGGGGGCAAAGTTGTATTTTAACGCAGAGTGTGGAATTGAAAAACGAGCAAGTAAAAGGATTCTATAGTTGAACCACGAGCGAAGCGAGTGGTTCGAGAATAGAATCCTGAACTTGCGAGTTTTTTAACACACGAGAAGTAAAATACATTTGCACCCGAGTGTAACACAAAACTTTTCCCCTCACTATAGTGAGGAAACTACAACGCAAAAAATGCGTTTATCACTGCTTCCAGTAGTTCCACAGGTGGTAAATCGTCTTTATTACTAGATTCACCTATTTTTATCAATTTTAAAGCAGTTAATTTGACTTTATTCAAGGTCAAATTACTTTACCCACTAGTGGATAAAATGCGTTTTTACCCGCTGGTATTAAAGGACAAAACACGTGTTTCCGAGCTAGTGAGGGGAAAATACATTTGCACCCGAGTGTAACACAAAACTCGCTCGCTACAACGCAAAAAATGCGTTTATCACTGCTTCCAGTAGTTCCACAGGTGGTAAATCATCTTTATTACTAGATTCACCTACTTTTATCAATTTTAAAGCAGTTAATATTACTTTATTCAAGGTCAAATTACTTTACCCACTAGTGGATAAAATGCGTTTTTACCCGCTGGTATTGAAGGACTAAACACGTGTTTCCGAGCTAGTGAGGGGAAAACTACATTATACACTTTATTTGCAGGAAGAGATACTAGGCTGCGAAGAGGGCGTGAATGTGATAGTGACCAATGACGAGGTTTGTCTGGAGTACGACTTCAATGTAGGCCAACCTGCCGTCACTGTGCACCCGTTCTTTACCAAAGTTATGAAAGCGCATCAGGTAAGATTACACTTATGTCCATATTCAACCACTGTAGGGTGAATCCACGTAAAAGTAACGTAAGTCACGACTTCATTGAGTGTTATTTGAACTACAGCTGCAAATGAAAGGATCTATGCATATATCGGGAAAGTAACACTTATTTATAGATAGATTATCACTTGAACTTGCATAGTGAATAAATGGAACATGTCATAAAATTGTGACTCATGTTACTCTTGCCACAGATTGACGCTATATACAGTCCAAAGGGTCTCATATTGTAGTGTAACATGCCACACTCACACATGTTTCCATTTTATAGCCTTAAAAACTTAACAAAATTTAATCTTGTTTTACTTTTCAGTACGAAGGCGTGAAATTCATGTGGGACGCGTGCTTCGAAAGCCTGGAGCGCGTGCAGTCAGGCCATCCGGGCGGCGGCTGTATACTGGCCCACTGCATGGGTCTAGGGAAGACTTTGCAAGTTCTAGCCCTTTTACACACAGTAAGTAACGTAATTTGTACTTCTGAGCTTCTAAGTCTTAGAATAAAGGTGCGACCACACCGCTGCTTAATAACGGTGACGGTACGGAATCGTATCCGTACCGATTTACCGCATGCAGATCGCTGCTTAAAATACGCAGAGGGTACGGAATCACAGTGACGTATGGATAAGTACGGATACGATGCGTCACTGCGATTCCTTACCGTCGCCGTTTTTTAAGCAGCGGTATGGTCGCTCCTTTTTAATTGTTACTTTTTATTAGCCCGGTCCACACAGAGCGAGGCACGTTGCGAGGCAATCGTCCAATGTCGTGCCTCGGCCAAGGCAGCTTTCTCGGCCAAACAAAACTCATGTGCTGCTTTGGCTGAGGCTGAAAATTGCCGCGCAACGTGCCTCGCTCTGTGTGGATCCACCCATTGATATTTGATCAAGTTAAGGGCCGGTTGCATCAAACCGTCTGTCTCCGGTAAAGCGTTCGTTAAATTTTATTCTATGGGAAGTTCCATAGACGTCTGCTGACGATGATGTGGTCTGTCAAATGCGGTTGATGCAACTGGCCCTTAATCTCTCTTTGTCTACGCGTAACATATTAGTCGATAATCAATATGTTTTATTCTCTTAGGTATTAACGCATCCGGGAGTGGGTATGCGGCGAGTCCTCGTCTGTTGCCCGCTGTCGACGGTGCTGAACTGGGTCGACGAGATACACAAGTGGATCGGACCCGTCACCGACGAAATAAAGGTAAACACATAAGAAACAAAAGAGAACGACGGGAAAGCAGTGAACTTTTGTAGCTACGTATTTAATAGCTGAAACCAGATCACCAAATATCTGAGTGTCTGACTTAGAGTAGATGGTCCAACAGAGACCACAAACGGAGAGACTATCTATTTCAACAGTCTAATTTGCTTCTTCATAATTTTTGCACTACTTTATTTAGTATTCTATAATGTAGGAAAAAGCATGAATGTTGATGGATGGAGAGGAAGGGGTAAACCCAAACAGCGATGGATGGATTGTGTGAAAGAGGATATGAGGAAGAAGTAAATGTTGAGACGAAGAATGTAGGAAAAAACATAGGTTAATTGCAGGATCCAAATTATCCAATAGAATACGTTTAGACCATTTCATAGAATAAATTAAAATGTATGCATTTATTTTTTCAAGCCAAGTAAAATGAGACGGAAACTACAGGTAATATTATTTCTAGTAAAACATGTCTCATTGGCATCTATTATTTCCACCTGAGCCTTCTTATCTTCTTTCCTATTTGAAGTGTTGGCTTCAGTATTGCAACAACGAGTGTTTCTTGATTGATCTACGTCTGCTTTTGTCTTCTTTTCTATACTTTAACCTGGGGATTTTCAACTTTACGAAAGTATTCAATATAATGTTTCTCACAACTTTTAAACGACGAGACAGTGCAGTAAGTTTCATACTAATTCAACTATTATATAAAATTAACTTACAGGTTTTCGAACTATCAAAGCTAAAGAAAACCTACGAGCGAGCGTACCAACTCGAGGACTGGTACAACGGAGGCGGCATATTCATCATCGGCTACGAACTCTTCCGGAGTCTAACCACTCTAGACGCCGAGCTTGATGACGTCAGACAAACCATCATAGACAAGATTCGCACAGCCCTACTCGACCCTGGCCCTGACATTATAGTGTGCGATGAGGGACATTTGCTCAAGAACGATTGCTCAGTGCTAGCGGTTGCTATGAGCAGGGTTGCCACGCGGAGAAGAATCGTGCTGACTGGAACGCCGATGCAGAATAATTTGAGAGAGTATTATTGCATGGTGAACTTTGTTAAGCCGAATTTGCTTGGGACGTACTCGGAATATTCTAACAGGTAAATTGACTTCTCGCATCTGGAACTCGTCGTTTTCGCGACTGAATTTTATTTTATGTTTAGGCCATGTGAACAAGTTTCAAGTTTCTTTATTTGGCCAAGTAAGAACACGTTACATCTAGCAAGTCAATTACAGGTCATTGCTAAAACTAGTCATGCAATGTCTTCAAATTAAGCTTATTTAAAACAAAGTATATTGATATTCATATAAGATGTACATTATTTTTCATTTTATCAGTAAACTCATTGATTGAATAGAAGGGATTACATTGAAATAAACGTTTCAGTTTATTTTTAAATGCTGTACATGTTAAATTTATTACGTTTACAGGCAGTAAATTATAAAAGGTAACTTTTAACAATAGTAGGTTCTAATTAATCATATTATTTTCAGATTTGAGAACCCCATAATGAACGGTCAGCACCGAGATTCCGTAGTGGAAGACATCAAACTCATGAAGGCCCGCACCCACATCCTCCATAAAGTACTAGAAGGTTGCCTGCAAAGGCAAGAAGCCTCCGTACTTTACCCTTACCTGCCAAAGAAACACGAATACACTGTGTTCATATCTCTAACGAAATGCCAGTGTGATCTGTACAAGCATTACCTCAATGTGTACGCGAATAAGAATAAGCAGAGTATATTGAAGGACTTCCATACGTTGCAGAAGATATGGTCGCATCCTCAGGTGCTGCATAATTTCAATATGAAAGCAAGGGATGAGAAACTCAAAGTTAAAGGTAAGAAATATAATAAAACATTGCCCTATTTTGTGAAGTCGTGTGAAGGAACTGAAGGACCTATAAACACTCTTTTTATTTGTACTTCCTTTTGATACGTAAAATACGACGCAAAACAGGCAAACTGTAACTCAAAATTGTTAAAATTATTTTCAAAGAATTCTCTTAAAGTTTTTAATGAAATTTTTTAGAAAATCAACAAGAAGATCCTGTAAAAAAAGTTTCATAGCATGGTCTAACAATGCTTACGCAAGAGTTACTTTTTTCTTTTGTTAATTACTTTTTTTTGTAGCCGAGAAGTTAGAAGACGATCTAGCGCGCGAAGATCTAACCGCGAGCGAGGATATCAAGCCATCCGCCACCGACGTATGGTGGCTGCAATATCTCGAGGGCGGAGACATGTTGGAACGTCTCGAGAGCTCCAACAAGTTCATCACAGTCTTCCGGATTCTAGAGGAGAGCGTCGCGTTGGACGACAAAGTGTAAGTGTCACTGATGACCTAACTGCCAGTGAATCAAGCCAAATCAAGGTGTCCACCACCTACGACACCGATGTATTGTAGTTGCAATATTACGAACGCAGTAACATGTTGGAATGACTAGAATGTTGAAGCATGTCAGTTGTCACCACCCTCAAGAGTCTTAAGACTCATTTTGAATTTTGCTAAAATTAACTAAGGTTTGAATATTTAAGCTGGCTCTCTGGAGAGCCGACGGGACTTGAAAGGTTGAACCTTAGCGAAACCATAATAGGTGAAGAAGTCTGCTTGTTCCTATAGAATTATAGATCTACGGCAAAGTTTTGCATGTTTCTGTTTTGCGTAACCATTTTAAACACTTGTTTCACCTAAGTATACTATGCTACTTCCAAATCATTGTTACATTGGTTATATTTTTTTCTTTCAACAGATTGATATTCTCCACATCGCTGATCACCATGGACTCGCTAGAATACTTCCTAAAGAAGATCAACAACTGGAGTCTCGGGCAGGAATACTACCGGCTGGACGGATCTGTCCCTCCCGAGGTGCGACAGAAGTGGTGCCGCGAGTTCAACGCGGAACACAACTACAAGACCAAGTGAGTGCTTGACCTGGTGCTAAGAAAATTTGTATAAAATTACAGGGCGTGTTATCCTAACTTGCTATAGCGTAATTAGCTTCGCCTGGAACCGTTGCTACTGTCGGGTGCAGACGATGATACGCCTCTTCTTTTGTGTGTCAATTTCTTTAGGATTGATCGGGTCCACACTGGGCGAGGCATGTTGCGGGGCAATTTCCTCGGCCGAAGCAGTGCGCGCGTTTTGCTCGGACGGTCAACCTGTCTCGGCAGTCATGTCTACATTGCATTGCGCGATCACATTTTCTCGCGACGTGCTTCGCTCTGTGTGGATCCGGCTAATACCTACGAGACCACTCTACTATAGTCAGGCTTTGTAAGTTTGTACCGTATGTTCCTTCGGAAAATTGCGGTTGCACGACGATCTTGGGGATACCTACCAGATTAGGCTCCGTATCAGTTGAAAAGTACAAGTACTTTTTATTAACCAGTGTTTTTATTCCAGATTGTTCCTAATTTCAACCCGAGCTGGTTCTCTCGGTCTGAACATGACGGCAGCCAACCGCGTCATCATTCTGGACACCTCTTGGAATCCGGCCCACGACATACAGAGCATCTTCCGGGTCTACCGCTTCGGACAGAAGAAGGACTGCTACATTTACCGCCTTGTGGCGCTGGTGAGTTGAATATGTTTCTTTGGGCACTTGTCAAACGTGGACAGTCCGGACAGTAATTATAATAGATGATCAAACGAACTTCTCAAGCGAAGTTCGATCACTATTATATGAGTCGTTTCATTCGAAGATATAACATTTACCAGGTAGTCCTTTAAACCTACAGGCGACTTTTGCACAATATTTAAAGACAATCAATTGACTATTGAACTGATTTTTAGTTCATTCATTCATTCCCTTACCCTTTCCAGTCGTTCCACCGCCATAGTTGCTCATTATCTTTAGAGAAAACGCAAAACTTTTAAATGTGGGTTGCATAATAAGGGTGGGAGGGTTATTATATCTTCGAATGAAACGACTCATATAATAGTGATCGAACTTCGCTTGAGAAGTTCGTTTGATCATCTATTATATTTCGTTCGTTTCATTCTTCAGATATAACATTTACCAGGTAGATGTTTAGAGACTTTTAAGTTTTGCTTTAGGTGGAATGAAATAAGGTAGGTATAATATGAAATCATTTATTTATTATTCCACTTTGATGTGACCTTATTGGACCATCATCACTAATGAACTTATTTGTATTAACAGATTAACAAATTATCTAAATATAATCAATGATTTAATTATCTATTCATTATTGCTTGCATTAGGCATGCAAACAGATCTTGCAAAGAGCCCGTCGTCCGATAGTGGTCTATTATAGAACCGCGCGAAGGTCGTAGAGGCCGCGGTCCAGCCCGCGGTGCGGCGGATGGTGTCGAGGCTGACGCCGGCGCGGCGCGCGGCCGACGTGGCGGCGTGGCGCGCGCTGTGCGCGCTGAACACACTGATGTCGATACCACTTTCCGACAAAACATTTTTAATCCATCTGCTGATGGTTTGAGAAGTTACAGGTCTATGTGGGAGTTTGTATGTCAATAGCAAATGTCCCATACTATCAACTCTCATATTTTTCGTTACAAAAATATAATCTCTGAGAGTTGTAGCAGGGCATATAGAAACGTTATCTTTAAAATATGGAAGGAAGAGAACAGGTTGTTCTCGTCCTGCGGCTGATGTTTTAATTATATCAGTGATACCAATTTTGACGCCATTTGTGGATACAATAACATTTTCGATCTTTATAAGTGAGAATGTTTGGACCCTATGCGCTGTGCATATGGCCAGTAATGTTACTAATTTTTTCGACAAATATTCCAGGCTTATACTTTTATTGGGATACCAGTGAGAGATATGGTTTAAAACAACGTGAGGGTCCCATGTATGGTTATACTTGGGACCGTTCGGTCTTAGTTTGTACGCGCCTTTAAGAAGGCGTTTCACGCAATTGTCCGAACCGACATTGTCTCCCAATAACAAGGATAAGGCTGAACGGTGACTATTCAGTGTGCCGTATGCGCATTTTTTGTTAAATTGTTCTGTTAGAAAAGACAGCAATGACGATTTCTGTGGATTTAAAACATCGATAGAATTAATAGCGCAAAATTGCCACCAGAGCTTATAGGTAACTTCGTATTGCTGTATTGTTTTATCGGAAAGTGATTCCAACATCAGTGTTATAGCCTCTGGCGGGATGCCTCTTCGACTGAAGGACTGTCGAAGTGCTTCTCGACCGCCAGGGTAAACCCATTGTGTAGGGGATGGCAGTCCCTGTAATGGGAAAAAAAAAGGGGTTAAAAGTGTTTTAAACTTGAATAAGTGTAAATGCGTCGACCGCTATCGCGTTGACACGAGAAGCAAATAATATAATTGGTGGTTTACCAAACAGGTGAACCTGCTATCTAAAAGTTAAAATACTCCGTTCGAAGCATCTCTTTCGGTAGCTGGAGAGAGTCTGGATTAGCGATCCTTCATGTATTTTGTTAGGTATACATGATGCAAAAATAGAATTTGCTTCTCGTATCATTACCAATTATTTTATGTATGCGCGTATAATACATTTAGTTAAGGAAACTGAATGTTGCCTATACGATGTTATTCGTACTAGCTTAATTGCGGTCGTATTAAAACCCGCAACAAAATTGCATAATTAGTTGTGTTTCAGCTTTCAAAGCCTTGCTCCAAGGACTAAAATCAAACAACCTCCAGACGGACTGGTACTCAAATGAGTGTGAGGACTGGTCTCAAATGATACATTAACAAAATAATTGTGCAATTTTGTTTCGTCATTTTTATTTTTTGTGAGGTTATTATTATAAGTATTAAATACTTGTATGCTTTTCTCCGTTATCTCGGGACAAGAAGAAACCCGATAAATATCTATATATATCGAATTTTTAATCTGGGGCACGGATATGGCTCCTAAATCTAGCAGCTATTGAATAGCTAACTTTACGACGCTCGGTTTGTCGACGGTTGTGCCGTCGCGGGTTTCTTTGGAGACGTTTTCTTAATTTGAAGACCTTGTTTTTCAATGGTCTTCGCCGCCTTGATTTTTTCAGCCAATTTATTGCCGAACAGCGTTTCATCACGTTCTGTATCTTGAATAACTTGCAAGAACGACTTATCGAGACTAGGGGTGATGAGTTTTATTCGATTCTGAGTAAGTGACGCATGGATGTCACACAGAATGCGGCAACCGTTGCTGAGGTGTTTCATAGCTCTGATTCCGTTGGGATCGGCGCATTTGATTAGAATATCCATGGCCCTGTTAATAGCAGCGATTCCGTTGCCGAGTTGCTGCTGCGTCGCGGCCAGATTTTTGTCTCGGTTACGAACCATATCGGGTACGGCTGCTGAAATCTCCACGTTTAATTTTGGTGCTTGTAACAACCGGCAGTTGTCGGGAACCAAATAGTCTTTTAAGATTTTATCTCTAGCTTCGGTCGTCATGCCTTTTTTAAGTAACGGTGACCAAAGTTTCGTTAGATTGTCGTGGATGTTTTCGCCGTATTCCGGGGTGTCCTCTGTGGACTCTCCGAGTGCGAGCAGCATGTCTGGAGCGAGCTCGGGTTGAGCTGACGACATCGGTAAATCTGCCTGATTTTCAGGTACAATAATCCCGTTATTATGGTCCGACATCGGTACACTACTATTATGTTCCGGTTCGGGATTTTCGATGTTTCTTTGTGGTTCCTGTATAATAGGATCATGAGCCAGTATGGGACCGTCAGGGTCCATTACAACATCTAAAACAAGAAAGAAGTGATAAATTATTTTTTATGAAAAATATTTTCTCTTGGGGGTAGGTTGAGAAAATATTTATGTCGCAGAGTAACGTGCATCTACTGAAGATTGCGCGCATTGTTCTGCTTTTTAACATCGTTGGAGACTCGCAGTCAACCCCGATGGTTATTTGATCATAGTTAGAGACTCGCAGTCAATCCCTATGTCGGCTCATTATAATCACTTCTTAGAATTAAGGAATAAATAAACAACTTACCTTCATCTTCCGATGAAGACGAATCATAAATTTGTTCAAGTCTCTTGATTTTTTCACGATAGTGAATAAATTTTTCTTTAGCTGTGCGCTTAGACATTTTTGAGTACGATATGTTCGTAGCTGCGGAGCTAAAGGAGCGCGTGCGTTCGTCGCCGTGCACGAAAAAAGAATGAGCAACTATGGCGGTGGAACGACTGGAAAGGGTAAGGGAATGAATGAATGAACTAAAAATCAGTTCAATAGTCAATTGATTGTCTTTAAATATTGTGCAAAAGTCGCCTGTAGGTTTAAAGGACTACCTGGTAAATGTTATATCTGAAGAATGAAACGAACGAAATATAATGGACATGTAGTGGAAGCCAGTACAAGATATGTTAAGGTAGGTTTGCCTACAGAGCTGACGCATAGCGAGAAAATAATACCTAAAGTTTTTGTTCGTGTAAGTTTATTAAAGTCCAAAAGACGTTCTAAAAACTAAGAATACGAACAATCCAATTAAATACCTGTGTCTATTTTGTTCACAGGGCACGATGGAACAGAAGATCTACGAACGAGCCGTGACGAAACAGGCTGTGTCGTGTCGGGTCGTTGATGAGCAGCAGATCGACCGGCACTACAACATGGCTGAGCTCACCGAGTTATACAGGTAGAATTATGTTCTAGGCTGGTGTTTCGACTACTTTGTATGTTGAACTTTTTGACGAATGAAAATGTTTCTCTCAATTCATGATTTATTTTCTTCTAAGTTCTCCTGTTGCTGGAGTTTCTTTCACTTTTTCTTTCTTTTATATTTTATACATGATACCTGAATCTGACATTTCGTCATCATCATCATAAATCAGCCGAAAGACGTCCACTGCTGAACATAGGCCTCCCCCAAAAATGCCACAATGACCTGCCCTGCGCCACCCGCATCCAGCATTCACATTTATTTCATACACTCAATTGAACACCTCCTCGTCCATTATTCTTTCCGTCTTGTCATCGAACCACTGCCGAGGATGTCTAATGTCTATCTTCGACCTGCAAAATGTGAAGTCAATCAAATTGTCTGACATTCTAATGTGTCGTATCAGGTTCGACGAGACCGGCACGAGCGTGGCCGGCGGCGTGGCGGTGGGCGTGCAGGACGTGGTGCTGCTGCGCGTGGCGCGCGACGCCGCGCTGCACGCCGTGCACGAGCACGACTCGCTGCTGCGCGGCTCCGAGGCCGCGCTGTCCGAGCACGAGCGCGCCGCCGCCTGGCACCAGTTCCAGCAGGAGACGCAGCACAACCGTCAGTATACTGCCACTAGTGTAGCGTCAGTATACTGCCAGACACAGCCTGACGCAACCGTCTATTTGCTGAAGACTTTCTTCCTCTGTTGGGGTTTTTGCTTGAGCCAATTGAATTTACTTGTTCCTTTGTGTTATGTTTTGACAACCATTACAATAATCGACGATAACTTAATGAAATCCAATGCTTTTTGGTGATTATAGAGAACTGTAATATTTACTTGTATTGTATTTTCGCAGAAATGCCGGAGGGTAAAGTACCTAAAAAGGAGAAAAAAGGAGGCAAAAGAAGCCTCCCCTGGTTCCGGTCCCGGATATAAAACCGACGCTGCCCGAGGTCAAACCGGAACCTGTCGTGGACGCGGACTACACGCCCACCGAGCCCAAAAAGCGAGGGAGAAAGAAAGTCATCAACTGTCGCATCCCGATCCAGACCACGCCCCAACCGTCCACCAGCGGCCAGCTCGACTACCTCGTCGACCGGCAGCAGGAGACCGACATCGTCTCACAGATATCACAGATTCTAGTCAGCCACGATTTTAACAACAGGAGGTCGTCGCGCGACCTGTCCAAACTCATAACGACTGTGCAGCAAGTCGTCGCGAGCGGCGACCTGAGCCGACTACCGCCCGGTGACGAGGCGGCCGCCGCTATCGCACAGATACTATTGCGCAAGAACTCTCCCGTCGTACCTCCACCCATGCCAGCTCTCACGGATATACGCGCCCGCCCGCGCTCACCAACGTGCAGCCACCGGTTCCCCAACAAGAACCCGAGGACGCGGAGACCATCACCGGCGACCTCACCTCCAAACCCGACGACAACGTCAAGAGAAAACGACGCGCGGCCGTCTCCGCGCAGAAGAAGTTCGACACCATCGCGGACGACGTCGTCATAGATCTCAACGACGACGACTGGCGCAGCCATGATGACTTCATCGTCGCGCCCACTCGGAACCCGGAGCCTGCAAAGACTGAAAAGAAATACAAACCTGGTCCGAAGAGTAAGAAGAAACCGGCTGAGAGTCCACCAGTCGAGACGCCTCAGCCGGCGGTCGGAACACCTCAGCAGTTGGCGGTTGAAACGGCCCAGCAGCTAGCGCAGACTCTTCAACAATCAATAAACGTGGAAGAAAGTATTTTACTAAGCGACGACGAAATTGTGCCTGAAGTTCGGCCGCCTGTGACGGTCAAACAGGAACCGTCGGCGAAGAAGGCTGATGAAATAAAGTACCCGCTCCATCCTTCGCTGCTCACGAACGAGAATTTCATAAAGATAGTCGCGCATACGTACCTGGCGGGCAACCCTATGTTGGACGAAGATGCCGCTACGTTGGCCGCGCGATACAGTACGAGCAAGGCGCTGCGAGAGACCGAGGCCACGGGCAAGGTCATCATGAGTGGACCCATATACGACATCGCGGTTCAGGTAACGAAAATCATTAAATAATTATTAAATGATATGTCCTGACTCCAAAATCTCTTTATCATTATTTATGGATCACCTAAAAACTCCTTCGACTTAGCTATGCTGCATATTTAAATAGCTTCATTTATTTTAAGGGAACATAATATATGTACCACCTTTAATAGAGAACTTGATTGTTCTTAAAATAAAATATTTTATACCATGCACGAAATAAAGCATCAGACAATTATAAGAAAAACATGGACAGAAGTTATTTTTAAATCCGATTTCTATTTAATAAGTTAGGTATAAATATATAAAGTAACTGACCGTGACGTCACTCAATTCGATTTCATATTAAATCCATATTAGCAAGTTGTTCAAATTCGTTATGACAGTTCTGTAGTATTTTTAAAATAAGCTGATTTAAGGATGCAAGTAGCCTATTGTAAAAACATGTTAATACTGGCATTGTTCAGTCCTACCGAGTGATTTTCATTTTGTATCTGTAGATTAACACGATTTTTCTCACCAGGTCCTAGGCGTCGACATACTCAAAAAGCTCCACACAAGCGGCCCGGCCGTCGACGCCAAGCCCACCAAACAGAACCAAAAAGCGCTCCCAGACACGGAGAAAATGCTCAGCAACGCCACAGCGCCGCCCGAGCCAACGCGGAGCCTTCTCAAGCCGAAGGTCACCTCGGAGCTGATGCCCAAGGAGAGGAAGCCGGTGATAGCCAACCTGGGCCGCGTGAAGCTGACGCCCGTCACGCCTGTCATAGCGGCGCCTGTCGTCGTGCCCGTGGGACTGTGAGTATTGTGTTACAGGAGTATTTATTGGGAAGTTACAAAATAGACCCAGTGAAAAGAGGCATTAACTGTTGAGAGAAATATGAGCCACTTCTGATTCAAAGTTGTACCATACAATTTAGAATCATATTTGATTACTTGTACCTACTTAATCTAAAATCTCCTCATTCTCCTTTTTCTTGCGGTATTGACATCTAATCCCATGATTTGGCGTCGCGACGCGTCGGCACTAGTTTTACAAAAGCGACTGCCATCTGACCTTCCAACCCGAAGCGTAACTAGGTCTTATTGCAATCAGTCCGGTTTTCTCACGATGTTTTCCTTCACCGAAAAGCGATTGGCAAATATCAAATGACATTTCGCATATAAGTTCCGACAAACTCATCGGTTCGAAATCGCGATCTTCCGATTGAAAGTCGCACGCTCTCGCTACGCTTCAATCTGAAACTTAACCTAACATTTATTATTCAGGATAAAAAATACCAACGTCGAGCCCGCGGGCGAGGAGTGCATACTGCCGGACGACGACGACGTGCGCATCGTGACCGAGCCCGCGCCGCCGCCGCTGGCGCCGCGCCGCGCGCCCCGCGCCGCCTCCCTGCTGCTCAACAACGCCGCGTCCGCGCCGGCACCGCGGCTCATGCAGGACGAGCGCCTCCTCACCAACATCAAAGTGCCCATCGCTCCGGCGGCGCAAGCGCCCAACGCCGTCGCCATCAAGGTCGCCGTGACCAGGGCCCCGCCCGCGCCTGCGCCTGCGCCCGCCACCATCTGCCTCGACAGCGACGACGAGGACGCGCCCGCGCCCGCGCCCGTGCCCGTCACGCTCACGGCCGCCACGGGCGCGCGCCTCGAGCTGCGCATGCCGCACGAGACCCCGCTCGACCCGCAGCCCCGCCAGCCCGGCCCCGCCCGCCCGCGCCGCGGCGCCACGGTGTGCAAGCCCGGCGACATCATCCGCATCAGCAAGGCCGGCAACGTCGAGGTGCTGAGCCCGGTGGACCCGGCCGCCGGCCGGCTCGTCCGGGGCGCCCGGCCCGCTGGCGCGCCGGCCGCTCCCGCCGCGGGCCCGAAATCGACGCCGCAGAAGATCACTCCCAAATCGACGCCGCAGAGGATCACTCCCAAATCGACGCCGCAGAAAGCCGCCGAGCCGAAGACGACCCCGAAACCGACCGAGCCGGCGGCGAAGTCGACTCCCAAACCGGCCGAGAAGATCGCTCCGAAGCCGGCGGACAAACCGGTGCGCCTGGACAGCGGCAGCAGCTCCAGCTCGCGCTCGGCGAGCCCCGTCGACGGGGACCCGGACCCGCTGTCCATCCTCAAGGACGTGGTGCAGATCTCGGCCGACCGCTTCCAGAGCATCCTCAGCGGGCAGCCCGCGGCCGAGCCCCGCCCGACCGCCTCCAGACCGACCTCCTCCAAAACTACTGGATCTACAACTTCCAAAACTCCCCAACCTCCGCCTTCTAAAATGACTCTCCAACCCCGCCTTCCAAAATGACTCCCCAAGTCTCCAAAATGAACAAGACTAAGAAAGCCCCCGAGCTCCAACCTTCTCCGAATGTACTCCAAAAAATAAATGCGCTGAAAGAAATAAAGGCGATGGAAGTGCCTAAGAAACCGATTGAAAAATCCAAAAAGACCATAACATCTACCAAGAGCTCGACCGCAGTGTTCGATTCTGTTGATTTAACAGACTTTAGCGCGCCGTCACAGAGCAAACCGGATAAAGTGGCTAGCAAGAGCTCGGTGACTATAAAGCCGAACAACAAGATTGAAACAGTGGTCGGGACGTCTAAGAATATTATACTGACTACTAAGAACAAGATGACCGTGGGATCGGCGTCGTCTAGCTCGTAAGTACCTCTTTTATTTCATTTGTACCATTCAAGCCCTTCACCAAAGACTTGAACTGACGAGCGACGCGATGGTTGTCCTACAGCTAAATATACGGGTATTGGCAACGTTCTTCTCTTGTCGCGAACGAGTCTTCTCTTTTCGCACAGGCTAACACGGTCTAACACAGCTTGCGTCCTAACATCTAGCACGACTTCAAGTATGAGTCGCGCGCGAGAATCCAAATTGTGCTAAACCATCAGTCAGACCTAAGCCACCTTTGATCATTCTCGATGACGCAGAATTGTCAAATCTAACCTTTTATCTTGACGTTGCGAATCAAGGCATCGTTAATGACACGAATACACGATCTATAATTTGAAAATGCATAGATGTCTCGTTGAAAACTTCATGTTTATTAATAAAACGTGTAATTTCCAGCAGCAAGAGCTCTGTGCGCGTGACCAACATGGAGACGCTGGCGCCGCCCTCGGTCAAGGGCCGCGCTGACAAGCGGCCCGCCATCAAGAAGGAGCCAGAGGCGCCCAAGAGGAAAAAGACTGAACGTGAGTACTCATCATTTGCTTTTATCATCTCACTCTTACACAGATCCGAGAAGCGCTGGTGGCCTAGCGGTAAGAGCGTGCGACTTTCGATCCGGAGGTCGCGAGTTCAAACCCCAGTTCGTACCAATGAGTTTTTCGAACTTATGTGCGAAATGTCATTTAGGGTTCCCCCCACATCTAGCGTCTCTCGAGCGTAGCGTCGGGCCAACTGTATGGAAAAAGACGTCGCGTCGACGCGGCGTCAGGCTTTGCCCATACATACATACATTAATTCGGTGAAGGAAAACATCGTGAGGAAACTGGACTAATTCCAATAAGGCCTAGCTTCCCTTCGGGTTGGAAGGTCAGATGGCGGTCGCTTCCGTAAAACTAGTGCCTACGTCAAATCTTGGGATTAGTAGTCAAAGCGAACCCCAGGCTGCCATGAGCCGTGGCAAATGCCGGGATAACACAAGGAGGATGATGATGACCCTTAGACACAGATGTAGTGCATCATAGTTATCCATCGTATTTTTCGAAAATGTTTATATTTGTCATGCTACTTTAATCATCGCCTACCTCTGGCGCTGAGTCTCACACGATCGTGCGAGCGCGCTACGTACAGTCACCGGCATAAATAAGTGATGATTTCTGTACCTTGTCACATTAACATCTTGTCTGAGATGTCATACGAAGTTGTCAAACGACAAGGTACATAAATCATCACTTATTTATGCCGGTGACTGTACCTTGAGATCGGACCGATAAATTGTCCCGGTTAATATGGGTAGTTCACCCTAGTCGTAAAATCAAATATTTAGGCCTCATTTATTTTACCACGAATTAAAATAATATTTATTTTTTCCAGCAATGACACTCAAGGATTTCGACATAGATGACATTGACGACATCATCGAGCTGGAATAACCTTGAAAATATTAACTGGAAAATTCAAAGAAAGCACATTTTTCTTCGATAGATGCTATCGCCATTACTACATTATTACTATTTCACCCTTTATAAGGCATAAGTGTGTCAGGAATTATGCGGTTGACCCCATTACTTTTGAATACAGTTCATCTTTGCCATAGAGTAAAAAAATGGGTGAAAAATATATTCCCTATACATTAGAAAGGCAAAACTAACTAGGCAGTATTTACATTTTTCGATAAACCTACGGGTGAATCTTGATCTCTTTTCTCTTGTACTACTGCCCTAACTGCTGTGTTGAGCTGCGTTTTCGCGTAGTGTCCTAAGGTTCTAACAGTTTTGAGAAAGCAAACGTTCATTTGTTTGGTAACGAACACTTGCTCCAATTGTAAATGGGAAGAGAAAGAATTATGCTCAGAACACTAAAGGGCCACTTGCACCAACGAAAATGGGGGTTAACCCACCATTTTATATGGAATTTGACAGATGACAGCCCACTAACCCTAAGTAATTGGTGCAAGTGGGCTTAAGTGGAAACGCGGCTTTAAAGACGACTATTCTTCTCGTTACGTCTGATTGCACCCTGCCAATATATTTAAAAAAACTATTTTTGATCTATGATTTTACGCAATCTTTTGATTATTTGATT